>NC_081783.1:14400200-14417700 GCF_963082965.1 Carassius carassius | reverse complement strand
CATTGTAAAAATAATCAAAAGCAATTCCAAATTGATTTTACATGTAGCACACCCTGGAACATAATTATATTGCAATAATGTGATTAATCAATTAAATAAGTGTGTGTGTGTGTGTGTGTGTGTGTGTGTGTGTGTGTGTGTGTGTGTGTGTGTGTGTGTGTGTATATATATATATATATATATATATGTATATATATGTATATATATATATGTATATATATATATATATATATATATATATGTATATATATATGTATATATATATATATATATATATATATATATGTATATATATATATATATATATATATATATATATATATATATATATATATATATATATATATAATGGTTCCATGATGGTTCTATAATCAAACTATGGCTAATTATGCCAAATGTGGCTAATTATGGCTAATGGAAAAAAAAAATTGTTGGACATGATGACTGGGGGCTGCAAATTTCTTTGAGAAAGTCATTCCTTCCTGTATAATTAATTCCTCATTGTTGGATATGATGCAAAAGTAAGGCAATCGTGTACTGAGGGATTTTAATGAAGGCGTATTTCCTTGAATTAAGGTCATGCTAATTAACCAGGGACTTATAGGAACCAGCAAAATAAAGCTAGACAGGGTAATGCATTGACGGGTGATGTTTTTTCATGGCCATATACGATGATCCGCTAAATTTTGGTGCTTCTGTCTGCCTTTGAAGATGAGCAGGCCTTCAGGACCCTTTGGATTTCTCTGTAGAAAATGCATGAAGCCAATTAGATCCATATTATTGCAAAAATAAGAGACTTGTTACTACAGGTACAGTGATGATTGTTTAAAAAATATTAGTTTTGTTTACAGGGCTGAGTGTTTCAGAAATAACCATATTGACTATTTCCTCTGAAGGAATAGAAATAATATGCTTATGAAAATTCTAACATTTTGTTGAGTAAACTACTGATTCTCTGCTACTCTTTAAAGGACCAAAAACCCCTGCAATGCAGTAAATGAAGGATGTACCTCTTTTTTTCCTTATGAAGTTTTCAACATTCTAGACTTTTAACAGAAATGTGGCCTACTACAAATGTGACACATTTCTGTTTGAAATTGGACATTTCATGAGTAAAATTTTTAGGATGTGTCTCTATATGCAATTCATTTAATTTAATTTAATTTATCTGATAGGTTGTTTGTGAAGGGTGTCTGTAAAATAAGAAAAGGCTCTGCACATTATTGCATTCTCATGACTGCTTACAAAGACAAACAAATCTCAAATACATTTAGTTGTTCATTTTATAGGGTCAGTTTAGTTACACTATCATTAAAATATTAAATTGCATTCCCAATGCCTTGATGAGATTCTGCTGTTTTATTTATGATTGGATGTGAAAGACATATTTCTTCTGTTTCTGTGATGAGCTATAGGACAGCAGACCATTTCTTCAGTATGTTGGGATGTTTGCCATCCCCGCACCTGTTGTTTGTGATGTTGTATCCAGGTGATTTGTATGTCGTATGCTGGTGGTTATTAGACTATGGTGCTATGGGAATGGAAAACCTGAACTTATAGAGTGAATCTGTAGAGAGTAGTTTTCTGTGAAAGAGATACTCTGGAGCAGATTCAATTCAGAGTTAAACTAAAGTCTATTTAAAGGAACACTCAAATAGGCTCATTTTCCAACTCCCCTAGAGTTAAACAATTGTGTTTTACCGTTTTCAAATCCATTCAGCTGATCTCCAGGTCTGGCGGAAACACTTTTAGCTTAGCATAGATCATTAAATCAAGGTGTCTTACCTCCCCCTTGTACTATCCCTGACTGAACTTTTTATCTCTGCTTTTGAATACAAAGCACAGATTTTTATGTAACAGAGCATTGCTTCCTCCTCTTTTGCAATTCTAATAATGTGCATTTGATTTGTTATTGCTAGTACTCCAAACCTTATTTTTAATGCATTATAATGCAACTTTTATCAGCACAGTTATACTCAACTAAACATTGCTAAGACGCTCCCCGAGGAAACTTTGTGATGTCTGTTTGTATGAAGACAGCTAATATTTTCTCTGAAGATTGTGGTGATTGTGATCTTGGCTGCAGCTGGGGGCTGATCACTGATCCTGTACTGAAGGGTTACGCTCATCCATCGTGGGCTCATTGATGGTGTTTTTTTTCAGCTGGATGTTGAATAACATTACGTAACCTGTTCTGACGTGGCGGCACTGTAAGAGGCCACAGCATGCTGACTTAGTTTTCTCCTGTCATTCCAGATCTCGTCGTTAGAGTGGCAAAGGATAAATTCGGAGCCATACAATCCGAGTACCAGAAGGTAAGTGCATGTGACTGTGCCTACCTGAACCTCTGTGCGATTACGTGCTCCGCCACCACAGTTAAGTTTCAGGAACAATGTCTCAGCGCATCTATTATGAAACAATATTTTAATTGCGTTTGAAAGCCAAGGAGAGAGCCTTGCCCTATTATGTGCTTATTCTGGAAGAGCTGTTAATTGCTTTTGGCATTATCGCCTGTAGTAAACAGAGGAAGAAACTATTTGTTGCTATTTAGTAACAGAGTTTAAACAACAGCTCTTGCTTTGAAGTTTCAGCATCTTACTCCTGGGAACAAACAAACATATGGGGCAAAACTGAATGAATCAGTGTCACCGACATTTCTTGTGATGGTTAGAGGAAATGTGAGTTCAGAGATACACAGCCACCTATATTATATTATTATATTATATTATATTATATTATATTATATTATATTATATTATATTATATTATATTATATTATATTATATTATATTATATTATATTATATTATATTATAACATTTGGGACGTGTATATTTTCATTTTTGAAAGAAATTAATACTTTCAGTGAGTAAGGACATTTTCTGATCAAAAGTGACATTTAAAACATTGTTCCAAAAATGTCCATTTCAAATAAATATTCTTCCTTCGAACTCTGTGACATGAAAATGTGACATGTTTCTCGAGCGCCAATTCAGCATATTAGAATAAAAGTTCAGCTTTTTATTAGAATAAAAATGCATTACATTAATTAACTACATTTTCAGCTATATTAAAATAGAAAACAGTTATTTTAGTATTTCACAATATAAATGTTTTACTCTATTTTTGATTTTAAAAAGACTAGTACTGGTGAATATAAGACACTTCTCATAAAAACATAAAACAATACCAACCACAAACTGTATATGCGATACAGACAGACATAATTTAGTTTTGTATATTTTTTAAATTAAAGGATCATTACTTAATTTAGTATTTTAAGCTTAAGCTAAAAATTCATGAGGATAGGATAAAAAAACGTTGATTTCAAAATGGTCAAATCACAGTCTATAATCATATTCACTCATTCTTTTCAGTTTTATCCTGTTTTGCTCTTGAAACACTTAAGATTGTGGAGAACTGGATATGTACCGGTATGTAAGTGTCGGCCAAATCCATGTTCCACTCAATATCTGGGACTATCAAAATGGGTCTGGTTCCCAGAACAGAGTTCTTAAGTGATTTTATTTGCCATTTGTTTGACTGTTTATTTGATTTTACTTACCATCTGTTCATTTTTTTCTGTTTTTGCTGTACTGCATGCCTATCATCACCTGGCTCCTCCCAGCCAGAAAACATTGTTCTGACACTACAGGTAATGTGTGTGTCCTGCTAGATGTGCCAAGGGCCAAACCCAATCCCAAGTCTGACCACCCTCAATCCTTAGTTGCCCCTAACCCGTTCAAAGCCCAGCCGTTCGTGTCTGTTTCAGTGTTACTCTCCAGTCTAATCTTGACTGTGGTTGTGTCATCCTTGTGGAGCACTGGGAACATACACTGATTTAAATGATCTAGATAAACATTATACTCTTTGTATAGTTTGTATTAAAAGGTATTCAGTTTCTCTTTCATCTCTGTAATTGGTAAGATAATCACAGATACACACATTTCCTCATATTAATCAATATTCCTCATATTATCTGCAATTTTTAGCTCAGCCATGACCTAGTAAGAGGAGTGTAACTACGCTAACAGGGATGATGTTGTCCCTAGATGAACCTGTCTAAAACTTAAATATGCTGATACGAGAGAAGCACATCAGACGGTCAGTGAGAGGGAATGACCACTTATAGTAGAATGGTCAATAGCCTCATGCCCTAAGTGCTGTATGTGTGAAGTCCTTCATAAAAGCCTTTTGTGTCATTTCCAGCAAGACTTTCAGTTCTTACTTGCATAGGCATGAGGGGAAATGAGCTTTTAAAACCACTTTTAGAGAATTTTAAATATGGAAAGGCTCTACCCTTGAGGAGAAGCGAGGGTATTCGGTGACAGACAAAGCCTCTGGTTTATTCAGCGGATTAAGCTTATGCACAGGCTAGCCGGAGGACAGCCATGCTCATTCAGAAGTGTCCATAATGCCACGGGACGTGTGCAAATGGATTCAGTGGCAACATATGGAAAAAGCATTTAACATTATTCCATCATGTTACATACGGCATGGAAATTATGCAGAGCACGGTTTAATTTCCCTCACTTCAAAAGCCCTTTTAATGGAAGGCTTTGGAGACAAGGATATTTGCTTTACTTGAAAAAGAGTGCAAAAGCCTCCACGTCTTGTTGCATTTTGTAAAAAATATGAACCGTGAAGATATTTTGTAGCTCATTTAAATATATCTTAGTGTTGCTTTAAAAATAATTTGTGATAATAATTTAAAGGAACAGTTCACCCGAAAATAAAAATCTGTTGAAAATCTACCTACCCTCAGGCCATCCAAGATGCAAATGAGTTTGTTTCTACATCGGAAAATATTTGAAGAAATTTAGCATTCCATCACTTGCTTACCAATGGATCCTCTGCAAGTGAATGGGTGCCGTCAGAATGTCATCACAGTAATCAACATGACTTCAGTCCATCAATCAGCATCTTGAGAAGTGAAAAGCTGTGAGTTTGTTTTAAACAAATTAGGATATTTTTTACTTCAAACTGTCACTTCTGGCTAAAATGTAAGTCTTCTATCCATAATATTGCTAGAAACAAACCCATCTACATTTTGGATGTCCAAGGGATGAGTAAATTCTATGAGTGAACTACTCCTTTAATTTGAGTACTCGCTAGTGTAACTGTAGTTATAAAATAATCACACATGGCTCTTCTTCCTTCCTTTTACCCACAGAACTAAACCAAAACTTTAAACCTGTATAACTTGGATGGTTCCCTGGATGCAAATTAAGCCATAACTGAGATTTATTTACCTTAACCTCATTGCAGACCAGGAAACCATCTCAAATAATAACTCCTCGTTTGTTTGCATTTATTGATCATGTAACTTTGTGTTGTGTGTAGGTGATTTATTATGAGCTTGGTTTTGTGGTGTGTGCGGCACTGGGCCTGCTATTCACCGTGCTGCTACCGCTGGTGGGGCTTCTCTTTTGTTTGTGCCGCTGCTGTGATAACTGCGGAGGAGAGATGCACCAGAGACAGCGGAAGAATGCAGACTGCCTTAGAGGACTGCTGACCACACTGTTACTCACCACCACCTTCATTATCACGTAAGTTTTTGTGTTTGTCTGAATGTGCACATGTGCTTGCATTAACAAAGTAAAATCCCATTCACACAAGAATGATAACTATAGAAAATCAAAGTCTTAACTTAGCAACATGATTTCATTAAGCTCTATTCAAATCAGTTACGAATTACGTCTCTATTTGTGGAAGCCTTCCAAACTGGTCACTTATGAGGTGCCACTTAAAACGCAGGAAGCAGACAGCAAAGGCGGCTTAGAAGGTTTTGGAATAGAGCCTAAATAATCCAAAGCAAACTCAAAGCTGATGATCATTTCAATAAAAGTCCTCAACATGGACACTCCTTCTTTCCTAAAGTTACCATGTTCCCAAAGACATATTGTAGACAAGTGTACACTCCAGGAAGAAATAGAGCAGAAGTGTACAAAAGCAGGAGTTCCAGGATAGTGTGTTTGATGTTCCTCAGCTTTGTGCATACAGCTGGCTGGCTCTTTATTAAAGATTCCACAGCACATGCCCGGCTGCCTGGAGATGGCCATGTCTCCTCATGTAAAAACCTCCTGGGATTTCAACCTTCATGATTCTGATGAAGCTGTAACAGGGGCTACTCTGCACATTCCTCTGTTCAGTGCTAGATTAAAGAGGGTCAATCTTGTTTAATGTGAGGCAGGCACCACCAAGTCTCTTAGCGAGAAGTTTAACTTAAAATCATTCAAATGTTACGTGATTGTCCTGAAAGGACTCTCAAATAGAGGTTATAGGAAATGTCTTGAGTTTGAAGCATCCCTAGGTGAGGTTATGAGTTGGACACTTTCTGATGTGTTTTGAGAGGTGCTTGAATGGTGTTTTTTTCATGGCGGGGTGAAACCAGGGCTCTTGTTCTGTAGTTTTGTCTTTTCCAAACTTTTATTATAATTGCTTGATAAACTCAGGCCAATTTTCTCAGGGCTCTGCTGGTTTCACATAAAACATTGGGCATGATTTATGCTTGATGAATAATTAAAGAAGTGATCCAATTATGACAAGAAAATTCCT
Source organism: Carassius carassius (assembly GCF_963082965.1). Classification (NCBI taxonomy): domain Eukaryota; kingdom Metazoa; phylum Chordata; class Actinopteri; order Cypriniformes; family Cyprinidae; genus Carassius; species Carassius carassius. The sequence goes on along the minus strand of NC_081783.1, from coordinate 14,411,143 downwards.
CATTAGTGCCATCTCACTCTTAAGAGAAAAACAGCATTCCTTAGGGACACTGTCAACCCAGTCATGAACACAATGGTGTGATGATCAGGCAGCATAACAGCTTTAGGCATGTATTACTCATATTTTTAGTTTAATTCTTGTAAGACTTCCAGACTTTAGATCACTGGCATCAATTACTATCTGTTTGGTATATGCTTAACATGCATAATCAGTTGGCTGCATGCGTCTTCATAAAAAAGATGGTCTGTCCTAAATTTATACTATTATATGCTATTTATACATATAAATTCACTATACATTAAGTTTGGGATTGGTAAGATTTGTAATGTTTCTGAATCACTGATGCTTACCAAGGCTGTATTTATGATCAACAATACAGTAAAAAAAAAGTAATATTGTAATGTATTATTACAGTTTAAAATAACTGGTTTCCATTTTAATAAATATTTAAATTGTATTTATTCCTGTGATTTAAAAAAAGCTTCATTTTCAACAGCCCTTTCACTAGTCTTCAGTGTCATCATTCTAATAAGATGATTTTGTGCTTAATATAAAATCTATAAAATTATGTTAAAAACAGATGCTGCTTCATATTTTTTGGAACCTGTGATACATTTTTTCAAGATCTTATTATAAATAAAAAGTCACAACAATTTGAAATAGGAATCTTTTGTAACATTATAAATGTCTTTACTGACACTTTTGATCAGTTTAACACATTCTTGTTGAATTAAAGTGTTTAAATCTTACTAGCCATAAAACTTTTGAATGATAATGAATATATAAAACATATGTTTTCTGTTTTACAATGTAAATGGTGTTAAGTTGCCATGTGCCATTGTACTAAAAATAGATGCTATTGCCGTTATTTACAAATGACCGCACACGTAAATTTGTGTCCTCGTTCTGGAGAAGGCTGCCCTTTAAAAAATTATGATGCTGTCACACTTTTTTTCTTGCTGTTTTATTATAGATTTATTTAAATGTGTATGTGTATTTATATTTAATTAGTCCTCAGCTAAAGATAATTAATTAATCTATTCATTTTAATGCGTTAACACAGTTGTCTTATCCATGTCAATGTAAAATTCATGGTTACTGTATCTTTAAAATGGACCATGAATTTTACATTGACATGGATAAGACATCAGGGTTTACATACATTTAAATGATTAGATTAATTCATTAAATTCATCATCTTCAGCTGTGTAGAAAATTTCATTGCTCATAGGTGTTTTTTTTTAATGCACACTTAAATTAATAAAACCCTTTTTCCTTATAGATCTTTCTCTTACATTTTGATGAGAAATATGGTTCACATTGAAATCTCTAGGTTTTCATGGTGGAGACACAGTTGGAGACATTGTTGATGTCTTTCTGAACTCTAGAGGAGACATAAGCTTACTGAGCTCTTTTCAGGTTTCTCAGGGGAACAATATTAAGCAGAAGTCTCTATTTGCTCTCAGTTTGATCTCATTGATGTCTAGGAGAAACGATTGAGATATTAAAGTGGTCATATTTGTAATGTGTTATTCCTGTGGGGTGGAAGGTCTCGCTCGTCTGACTGTTGTTTAGCTGTGATTGGATGCAGAGCAGAAACCCTGCTGCTACTCAGAAGGAGTGTTACGCTCAGGGCACTGAAGGTCACCGGGGCCGCTGCTCCTCTGCCAACCCCAGGGCTCAGCTTGCAGAGACGGCCTGTCAAATCTAATACAGTAGAGCCTGTGAACCCACATGACATCCATAGTGCAGCTGGGCTGTGCAGCGCTCACACATTTCATTCATTAAATCACCCCAGTTAGTCATAGAAAACCTACATTTGCACATTCGGTCCTTTCAGCCTTGAAATATCATAATGCATGGATAGATTGAGATTCAGTCTTGATAATTAATCATTGCAGGCAGACATGTGTAAATTTTTTCTTTTTCAAAAAAACCGGCCTCACTCCTCTACAACGGTTCTAGAAGTATAAAAAGAAACACTGGAAAATCTTAATATATATATATATATATATATGGAAAAAAACAGGACTGCAAAGTTGACAGTGTGAGAGGCTTGATGAAATCATTTGCAGTTTCTATAGTAACAGCGGCAACTCTGATTGGTGGATGTCTCTTTAGGAGTTTGAAAATTGTGAAATTGAAATCACCCCAACGTATAAGGTCATCAGACAGTTAGGGGTTATGAAAGGGCTCCTTTGTGCTAATATGTTTTAGAAACCTTTATTTAGGTTATCTAGTGCCTGAGGATGGTCTGTATACCTAGTAAAATGTGTGAATGTGTTTGCGTAAGCGAGAGAAACCATGGTAACAGTGACAATATGTCCTGATGTGACTGCATCAGACTCTCTCGTGTGTGTGTGTGTGTGTGTGTGTGTGTGTGTGTGTGTGTGTGCGTGTGCGTGCGTGCGTGCGTGCGTGCGTGCGTGCGTGCGTGCGTGTGTTTGTGTGTGTTTTAGTCATCATGTGGTACGGTTCTTTTTGGCACATAGCTGTACAGTTGACTTTTTATCAGTGTGATTGCAGGGTTGTGATTGTTTTTTGTAAAGCAGCATTTAAATAGATCCATCATAAGATATTAATGTCGCCAGTCCACTGTATACAAATGTAAATCAGTCACTGTCCAGAGGTTCTTCTGTCTGTAACCATGATGTATAATGTGTATTTAAATGTAATATTCAGCTCAAAGAAAAACGCCCACAATATTTTGGTGTAGAGAATAGAGAGGTTTGTTTGTGTGGTTAATCATGTGTCCTCCTTCTGTCCTACACATGAATGGAAAAGAGAAATGATTGTCTCACACTTCAGTTACCCGCCCGATCTGGCCTACTTTCACTGCACACACATGGGGCTTGCCGCTTCCATTTCCACAAACACATTCAACTTGAAACTCGTGGGAACTTTTTAAAAGGAACATTTCAATTTCTTCTGGAATAATGAAACTAATAAGAGATGCTTTTTAACTCTTGAAGTTTCCTGTGTGAGCTGGACACTCATTGGCTGTTTATCACAATTAAGCAATTTCCAGTTGTTTAATTGAAATGAACTTACCCACAAAATTATCATAAATTCTCACATATCCCTAGCGAAAAATAAATAAACTAAAATGTATTTAAAATACATTTTTAATGCTAAGTATACTACAAATACTGTACATTTACATATTTATGTACTTAAAAAAAACACTTAATTGTAATTTTAATATAAAATTCTAATAACTGGAACGACTAATTTTGTACTTTTATTGTGTGGAAGTAGTGCCGATGTCCAACTAAAGATATACTGAAGTGTATTTGAAGTGGAACTATTGCAAGTAAACAAGTACACTTTAAATATCTTGCATTAAACACAAATATTATTCATAGATCATACAGTCCTCATCAATAGTGACATTAAAACAGATTTTAGGCAAGTAGTACTATAAAATAACGTTTAATTATCATTTTTATATCAGTAAGTCTCAAACAATATGTCAGTAAATATGTTAATAGATTTGAACTACACTTAGTATGAAATAAGTATATTTTAAATATATTACTTTTAGGGTTAAAATCTGTCAAATGTGCCATTTATTGATACTTTTATAAAGAAATGTATATAAAAGCACAAAACTACCTTAACTGGGTAATATAAATTCAGTCACATTTTTTAATCGCTGTGCTTGTGTTTTATTTTGTGGTAATGGTAGTTCAACATTAATAAGTAGAAAAAGTACAACGTTTTCCAGTTGACAGTGGCTGTCTTTGTCTGGGTCAGTAGCTTGGCAGTGGTGGGCCGATCACGTTACAGGTCTGTCGAGCACAGAGGAATCAACAGGTAGACCTGGAACGCCTTCATGGCGAAATCAAACCCAGTGGGTCATCTTCTGTACAAAGAGGCAGTCAAGGAGGTCCTCACCCCCACCCTGCTCCTCAAACCCCCACTGAGGCGTTTATAGACAGGGATGCTGTGGGAGCAGCCCCAGGGTCCAGTCTGGCTAAATACAGCGATCATTGTGGGAGTAACGCGATTCCTTCCTCCCTTAGTCCCTTAGAGACATTCTTCAGTGCACTGAACCAACCCAAGTTACAAAGCCTATTTTCAACATGATGCCAAAGTCAGCTCAAAGCCATTTTTTAAAGCACGATTTAATAAAGAAATGCAAATTTCAGTTTTGTTTAATTTATTTATCTATTGCTGGTTCATATGAGGTGCCCTGCAGAGTTTAAGACCATATCAGTGCCCTCTGTGGTGAATGCACTTTGCCATCTTCAAAGCCTCTTTGTTTACTGCTGCTATGTTTTCCCTGACTTTACGGAGCAGAGCAGATAGCAGCTTACCAGACAGAGAGAGGAGGACATGGAGAATAAGGGGGTGAGAAGGAGGAAAAACAATAGGCCTTTGTAGCCAGCCACCCATTTTGATTCTCCATCAGTCTGTGGTCTGTTTCTTACCCTGATACCATTCTGCAATGCCCATTATCTGCATATAAAGCACAGCATTTCATCACGTTTGCTATTATTAAACCAGTGTGCTATTTGCTCTTTCAGACCTAAATTGTAATCGAATTTGGATAAAGATAGCAAAACAGAATTCAGAATTGAATTTAAGAAAGCAAAATAAAAAATGTAGTTCATATAATTATTTCAAGTTTAATTTATCTTTATTAGCTGTAATTCTAGAATATAAATCACTGATAATACAGTATATTGTAAAATTAGGCTATGTTACTTGTAATTCGTAGTAATATTAGTATGCATTACCTATAAAAATATACAAAAGATATATGTGCATATTATTTATATATTTTTTACGTAATTTTATGGATGTCCATGTTTAAGGAACACTTCATTTCCCAGAAAGCTTTTTTACATTTTACAATTTGTCAGTTGGTCAGTGTTTATTAATTTATTCATCAATCATGTTCTGTCACAAAACTTGTGTTGAATGATTGATATTCTTCTGTTGAATTTATTAAAACTGCAATTCATTAAATTCCTCTTCTGTCAGCTCAGCATCCTGTGGGGCATGTGGCCAATTCATTTTAAGTGCCCCTCATGAATTGAAAGGGAGACACTTCTTGTATTCTGAATGTTGCTTATCTTTGGTCCTTGTGTATTAAACATAATGCATCTCTAATAAAAAAGCTATGTTGCTATACAGAAAGAATAATAAACTGTACAGCTAGTGCTGTCAAATAACATAGTTGCACACATTTTGAAACTGTTTTCGTGTCTGTGGAAACAGGAAGTTGCCCATGCCCCACATATACATCTATCTTCAGTGTTGCTAGTAGCAATAAATCCTGCAGAAGTGTGTGAAAGCATTGATGCATTTCATACGCAGCATCCACAGATTCATCTGTGTATGATGCAATCATATTTATGCAGAAAAACCAACAAAGAGTGATTCACACATTTTGATATAATGTCACAAAAAGCCTTCCTGTTTGCACTATTGTTGCATAAGTCAATCATGGCTTTTGTCCCAGACTGCAGTGAGCACCTAGCATGATGGTGCTGCCATCGTTCAGTGGCTCCCACAGTAGCCATGAGCACAGCCCAATTATGATGCGTGAATCATGAATAGGTACTATAATATGGCTGGCCTTTCCTTGAAGTGTCTCTCAGTCTAATTAAGGAGAGTTCACAGTCACCCTAGTTTGTTTGAAGTTCTTTTCCAGCTGTTCAAGACGAAGGTTCCTTTGGATTTATTCACAGAGTTGCATAACAAAAGCGCTCTCTTCCTGTATAGAGCTGGATCAGTATGATGTTGCCTCTTAGTTCTCAATAAAAGTATGCCAGAGTATGAGAACATTCCCAGAGCGATGCAATTAAAGTATCCTAAGAAGAGAGAACAGTTGTGAGGAACATGCATCTTGGGAGTGTGTTGTAATGCTGCCCCCTACTGACACTGCAGAGACATATGTTCCTATTCTTGTTTTTCTAGCTTGAATCTGATTTAGTTTGTGCTGTTTGAACAATTCTGTTTTTAATCATCAGGGCAGGGGTCCTTTGTGCATATGCAGCCAATCAGAACCTGAGTTCTCAGCTGAAGAGCATGAGGAGGCTGGTGAAGAGTAACCTGAAAGACCTGCACACCTTCGCCAATCAGACCCCGGCAGTGAGTAATACATCCAGCACTATTACACTGGGATGGATGGATGGATGGATGGATGGATGGATGGATGGATGGATGGATGGATAGATAGATAGATAGATAGATAGATAGATAGATAGATAGATAGATAGATAGATAGATAGATAGATAGATCGATAGATAGATAGATAGATAGATAGATAGATAGATAGATAGATAGATAGATAGATAGATAGATAGATAGATAGATAGAAGATTGGTGATCGGTTGGATGTTGGATGGACAGACAGAGAGTTAGACGATGGATGGATGATGGATGGATGGATAGATAAATGGATGGTTGGATGGATAAATGGATAGAGAGATGGTTGGATGGATAGATGGATGAATAGACAGAGAAAAGATTGATGGTCAGTTGGTTGTTGGATGGACAGACAGAGAGATAGATGATGGATGGATGGATGGATGGACAAATGGATAGGTAGATGGATAGATAGATGGTTGGATGGATAGATGGATGAATAAACAGAGAAAAGATTGATGTCGGTTGGTTGTTGGATGGACAGACAGAGATAGACGATGGATGGATGAATGAATGGAAAGAAAATATTGATTGTCGGTTGGTTGTTGGATGGATGGACAGACAGAGAGATAGACGATGAATGGATGGATGGATGGATAAATAGATGGATGGATAGATGGATAAATAGATAGATGGATTGATAAATGGATGAATTGACAGACAAAAAGATTGATGGTCGGTTGGTTGTTGGATGGACAGACAGAGAGATAGACGATCGATGGATGGATGGATAAATGTCATAAATTGTCAGTTGAACAGTTTAATGTCATAATATTTGATTTCATAGTGGCAAAAGTATTCATCAGTATATGTCTTAGTACTGGCAAGCGAGGTTCTGTTTGCTAAATATATTGCTGTGTTGTCTCCCCTTCAGCAAATTGATTACCTGATCTCCAAGTATGACACAGTGAAGCAACATGTGCTGCATGACCTGGAGAGTAAGCATGCTATCGATCATCTGGAGTGGAATGGAAGGTGTTTCTGATGTGAGGACTCATATTGTGGTCTTTCTTCAGATGTAGGTGTAATCTTGGGTGGAAGGATACATGAGGAGTTGGGAAAGGACGTGCAGCCCGCCCTCGATGGGGTTCTCAGCATGACTGAAAGTATGTCACTCCCCTTTGTGTGTGTTTTTTTCCTTTCTTCTCTTTCTTTCACCTTTACCAGGAATACTATTACTATCATAATATATTATATATCCTATGTGAATACAATGTGGATATTCAATCCATTGCTTTAGGTGGTGTCTTATTTCACTGTTTTGTCTTTGATTTGTTAGTTAAAGTGGAGAAAGCCATTAAAGGTAAACTGTAATAGACTCTTACTGGTCCTTCCCATATCTATCTGTAACAAAGTTGTGATTGACTCCTTATTTCTTCCCACAAAACCTGGCCCAGTTATTTTCCCATGTCTATTCTTGAGTCTTTCCTTGGTGGAACCTGCCCATGATGTGTCTTAAAACCAAAATTAAATGCACTGAAAGATACAAAGACAATCTCATCTAAATGGATAAGATTTAGAGTATTTTCAAATTAAAGATGCATGTGTGGATTTTATGTCCTTCAGAATTAAGTGTGCCTTGGTTATTGTCTTTGTTTTGGAATGTTCATTTATGCGTTTGCTCGTTTGTTTCTTCTCTTAGCAATGCGAGACACTAAGGATGCTCTAGAGAATGTGAGTTTGAGCTTGGAAACTTTGCAGGAAGGGACAGTCAAACTGCAGGCGAACCTCAGCCTGGTGCGTGGCAGCCTTAGCAATGCCCTCAATGATCCTGTCTGCACAGATACGCTATCGAATGAGATTTGTCGCAACATACGAAACACCCTTCCCAAACTAGAAATTGCTGCCAACTACTCATCGGTACTAAATTGATTTCTCATCTTCTCTTCCAACATATTGCCACCAACATGGTTCACAATTGTTTATATATATATATATATATATATATATATATATATATATATATTGTTTTTTTTTTTAGTTGTCTGATGTGACCGACCAGTTAGACAAAGTGAATGAAGTTCTAAAGACAGATCTTGGTCAGATTGTGGAAAAGGTATGAGTTTCTCAGATTTCTCCTGACGTGTTTGCATACTGTAGATTCAGGACAGAACATACTGTGTTTCACAGTGAAACAGGATATTCAACAAGAGAAAACTAAAAATTATCCATTGAACATTGATTTGATCCTGACAATTGGTCATACATAATGAAATGAATCCAAGTCGTTGGAGGCAGGGGGCTGAGGTCAGTTTAATGTGTGTGTATAATAAACACAGTACACACAGATATTATGTAAACCAAAACTTAATTGTGATTAATTATCTGACAGCCCTAATATATACTGTATCACAGTTTCCACAAAAATTGATCAAATTAAAATAAGAAACTTTACTTGAGCTCCAAATTAACATCAGAATGATTTCTTGCTGAAAATTCAGTTTTGCATTACAGGAATAAATTATATTTTAAAATATTTCAAAATAGAAAAACTTAAAAAAGCATAAGAGATTTCTTTCAGAAACACACAAAATCTTACCAACTACCTTTTGAACAGTAGTGTATATTTAAAGAAGTTAAACATGGTCAGTTTGGATTTCATGTTGGTATTAAAAGAGCATATCAGCTTTGCTCACTCTCTCACCATTTCATCTGTGTCCCACAGGGCTTTGCATCATTCAATCACACTCCCAACTTGGTAACAGATCAAACCCGAAATATTGTGGAAGGTGAGTTCAAAGATTAAATCTAGATTAGAATTCAGATCATGCAGATTCATGCAGAATCCCCTTTGAGTAATTAAAAAAAATGCCTTTTCATATTTTCATTTACTAAATTTAAACATACTATTACTATTATTACTATAAGGTTATATACTTTAACATTAATTAATGTAATAGCTAACAATGAACGATACTTTTATTTTTTCCCTTTTTTAAATTCTAGTTGAACGTAACTTCCATATATATTAACACATTTTATACATTTAAAGTTAGATTAATGCTTAGGTTATGCAGTAAAAATTTACTAATGTTAAACTAATGTTATCCAGATCAAACTCATTTAAACGTTGCCTTACTAATCTAGCATTTGGACATTCCTTGTAAGGCCTGAGGAGAACGCAACACAATTTTCACAACACAATAGGCTCAATTTTCTATAAATAGCATAGATTATAAAAAGTGTTTTACACATAAAAATTGCCACTAAATGAGCCCTGAAACATTTTCTAATACTGTTGTGGCTCTTCTGTAGGGGTGAAGGTTCTTCTGGAGGATGTTGGATCAAACGTCACCACTTTCACCAAGCTATTCCCTGTTCACAGCACTCTGACCAACTTCACCAAAATGATCTCTCACACACACTCGCAGATCGAGGACATATACCCTCAGGTCGATCAGATGGATTTCTACAGGTACTTCAGAGGACTCAACTCACCTAGACAAAAACGTTCTTGGAAAAAGTCTTTCATGTGCCCTTGACGTTGTTCATCTTTTTTTTTTTCAGGTGGATCTGTTGTATTACCCTGTGCTGTATGGTTGTGCTTATCCTCGCCTTCAATTTTCTGGGTCTGTTGTGTGGTATTCTGGGATTTGACAGGCACGCCACTCCAACCACGCGTGGCTGTGTCTCTAACACGGGAGGCAACCTGCTCATGGCGTGAGTTTGAGTGAATATATAGATATACAGCCTCTTCTGCACTCATTCACACACTCTTCCTGTGTCTCTCAGTGGTGTGGGCTTCAGCTTCCTGTTCTCCTGGGTGCTCATGGGAGTGATAACAGCTCTCTTCTTGGCAGGTGGGAATTTAGAAAAGCTTGTGTGTGAACCCTTTCAAACCCGACAGCTGTTTAAGGTAAGAGAAACAACACAGCTATAGATGTTTTTGCTTTCATTAAGGCACAAGGCACATCTCAAATCATGCTGGAGAAAATGATCATAGAGCTTGACATGAAAATGTACTTTTGTGCAGCACAAGGTGCTGCTGTCATTATGACAAAAGAGGGAGAAAACAAATACTAAGACATTCTGAAATTAAATTATATTATATTATATTATATTATATTATATTATATTATATTATAATTTGTATGTGCTCTTTGTAAGTCGCCTTGGATAAAAGCATCTGCTAAATGACTAAATGTAAATATTATGTCTCAAATATGTCTCATTCAGTGTGATCATGTGTGTGTAGGTGTTAGATACTCCCAACTTGGTCAACTCTGCTTGGAAAAACTTCATACCAGGATACCTGTACAATGATCCTGAGATGGACCTTACAGCATATTCTCTCTACAGGTAAACTTGTCATGAACAGTGATAATAACAGTGAACAATTACATTACACTATAGTAGTGTTTAGTATTGATGCTATCAGCACAAGGTTTTTTTATAATAATAATAATAAAAAGACATTGGACAAATTTATGAATTGAGTGTATTAAAAACTTTTCCAGCAGATGGCAGCAGAGAATTAAATGTCAGAAATGAAAATATTTTTCACTTCTCTTTCGCAGTAATTGTAAGGACAACAGAGGGATTTACTCAGCTCTTCATCTGGATAAAGTCTTCAACATCTCTGCCTTCTTTAACACCAGTGTTGTGAGTGGATCAAGGCTCTGTTCATGTGCACACGCAAATCACAACTAAAATTACTTGGACATTTATGGTCCCTCTCTGAGATTAGTAATGCTACAGTTTTTTTGTTTTGTTATTTTTAAAGAAGATATTACCTTTTATTTGCTATGCATCATGCCTTTTGAGTCATTTTGGAGTCAGTCTT
>NC_081783.1:14214187-14400000 GCF_963082965.1 Carassius carassius | reverse complement strand
AAATGAAAAACTGCAAGATTGAAAGTTCCTTTTCTGTTCGTATCCTGACTGATTTTCAACAATCTCTTTTTTTTTTATTTTCTTTAACACATTCAACTTGATTTATTGCTTCCCAGAAATATGTGAAAGCAAGGGTAAGCCTAACAGTAATAGCTGCGTAACCTACATGTTGTTTCCTTCCATCATGAAAAAAACAAGCAGCTTCATCCTATCTTCTTTTTTAAACTTCCAAATGTGTAAATTTGAATATTTACAGATTCATAAACCTGTCAAAAGTGAAGTGTTGAATTTCTGCCCATCTAGTTGCATCAAACAGAAAACTGTGATTTTCTTTCTGTTGTTTTCACACAATTGGTTAAAGCATTTGAATTTACAGCACTGGAACATTTATTTTCCAGTGCATACTAACATATCTATATGAGATGTGAATAATGTAATTGTAATGATATTAAACCTTAATATTCATCCGGAAGAAGGAGGCGGGAACCGGCGGACAATCAAATAACCTTTTAATACAAAATAAACACAAAACAGCGCACCAGCCCCTCACGGACGACTGGTGCGCTCAAATAAAAATCTAAACACAACTAAAAGCCCAGGCCTGGTCCTCTCTCGTCCTTCACTGTCGTCGCTCCAGTTTTATATCCTTCCATCTCCTCCGTGGGCCTCGAGACCGGCGGGTCGAACAGGTGTAGCTCATCTCCAATCACTCCACCGGCCTCGCTCCCATGTCCCTCGGCCCCGCCCCACTCGTCACATACCCCCATCGCCCCTCGCAGGCGGGGGGGCACTCCCGAGACTGCGCTCTACTCCTCCCCCTCCCTCCGGGGGGGGGCGCTCACGGGGACCTGGGGGAACCTGGGGGTAGGACAGACGAGGCGAGAGAAAAGGAGATGGAAGGAGGAGCAACAGAGACGAGAGAGGGGAGAGAGGAGAGAAAAAAAATAATAAATCCGGTTCCCAGACGCACTGCTGCTCGGCCCTCCACCAGCTGGGCGATCTCCTCCGCGGTGCCTGGCGGTGGCACTGGACGGCCCTCGGCGGACGGCACGACACTCCTCCGCCGCCCGGTGGACGGCGACGGCTCCTCCGGTTTTGGGCAGCCGGCAGGAGTCCCCCGTCCCCTGCTCCTCCCCGTTCCGGCGGATGGCAGCAGGCTCCGGCCACCTGGCGAACGGCGCAGACTCCTCCGCTCCCTCACGGACGGCAGCCGCCCCTCCACATCGTGGGCGGCCGGTAGCGAGCTCGCCTGTCCCCGGCAACTCGCTCCAGTCCACCGCCTCGAGCGTCCATGGCGGCACACTCCTCGCCTGCTCGTTGGCACCGCGGATTCACCACAGCGGCGAGGGATCTTCAGCAGCGCGTCCCTCCTTCTCCCGGGTTTCGGCACCACTGTAACGATATAAGCTTCGTAATCTTCGGGAAGAAGGAGGCGGGAACCGGCGGACAATCAAAATGAAACTTTAATTACAAAACAAACACAAAACAGCGCACCAGCCCCTCACGGACGACTGGTGCGCGCAAATAAAAACCAAAACACAACTAAAATCCCAGGCCTGGTCCTCTCTCGTCCTTCACTGTCGTCGCTCCAGTTTTATATCCTTCCATCTCCTACGTGGGACTCGAGACCGGCGGTGGGCTGCAGGTGCCACTGATTTGCCCAATCACTGCCGGCCTCACTCGTGTTCCCACGTCCCTCAGCCCCGCCCCACTCGCCACAGTAATAATATGATTCCCACTGTATGTTAAATGTGTCATATACTACAACAGTTTTGTGTCATGTTATCTATTTATTTGTGACATGATGTGCATGTGATGCATGTAATGCACCTATCAGGTTGCATGGCATTTTGTCACCCTGCTGATTCCCTTGAAATGTCATCTTATGTTTCCAACATGGTCATTTACAGTTTTTGTACCTTTTATATAAGCATTTCAGATTATAAATCATGTGGATATGATTCATGCTTTCTGTGTGTCTTTTTTATTAAAGAGCACACTTAATCAGAGCATCAGACTTCTGGAGAGGATATCCTCAGACCTGCCTGTAAGTTGTTCATTTTAAAACCAAGATCAGTTTAAAAATATCACAATAGATGCATTTCAGAACTGATGCATTTCTGATGAGCAGTAAACACATTGGTTTTTAGGTCAGAGTTAGAGACGTACTAGCAGCCGTTGATGCAGCCCAGTACCTAATTTCCCAAAATTCAACATTTGTGATCAATCAGGTATTGTGAAAGAAAAAAACTTGTCTGAATGATTGGTGCATAGTTGTATTGTGCTGATGGTTAATATATGCTTAAACAGGAAACCGAGAAATACAAGCAGACTATTATTGGCTATTTCAAGCAGTATATCAACTGGATCAGGACATCTGTGAGTATTTTAAACCGTATTATCTATCAGAAATAGTATTAGATTGGAGTCGATTGGTCAGTTCTTTTGCATTGTTTTTGCTTGTAACCCTTTTGTTTTGCTGCCTCATTGTAGCTGGCCCAGGAGGTCGCTACCTGTAAACCACTCAGCAACATTGTGGACACGGCCGAGATCCTGGGCTGCAGTTTCCTGCTGGATTCAATGGTAAGACGGCCATCGGCAACAGAACCACTTGAAACAAAAATGTTCTCAGCATCATCTAATGTCCTTCATTACATTTTGACATCCATGAAATAAAAAAGGAGTGTTTAGTTTAAGATACAGTTAATATGAATGGTGATTTATACTGCCAAAGCTTAGAGTACAAACTAGAAAAAGTAGAGCCAAACTAATTATTCACTATATATTTCAAGTCCTCTGAAGCATTTTGTGATGTAATTATTATTTTTTTTCCAAAGAAAGAAATTATTTATTTATATATTATTATTATTATTATTATTATTTTAGCTGAGTGTCAAATCAGCATATTAGAATGATCTCTAGAAAAACTGGAGTAATGGCTGCTGAAAAGTCATTTATAAATTCATTTTACAATATTAAAAACATTTATTTTGAGCTGTAATAATATATCACAATATTATTGTTTGTACTGTATTTTAATCAAATAAATGCAGCCTTGTTGAGCAGGTGACTTCTTTCATAAATCCTAAAAAACATTATAGATCACAAACTTTTAGTAAATGTCAGGGTGGGATGGGCTGCACTGCTGTGCTTTGCACGTGTGTGGTCAAAGCCCCATGAGTAGCTATGAGGAGGAAGGGAGGTGCCAGGTTTTATCTGAAATTATAGGCAAGTGTGTGAAGGATTTGTAAGGAGTCAAATGAGTGTTTGACCCTGTCACACAAATCCACATGCGAATGGGGCCTTGTCATCTGAGGTCTTTGTTAGTTGCAGTCAGTGAATCCTAATGGCCACTTATTTGCTTAAATCTATTTGTAAAACTTTTCTCAACATTTTTTTCCAGTGGCTGGACATGTTGCATCCGATCACCCACTATGTTAGAATGAGAACTTCCCATGCTAGATATTCCACTTTTTCTGTATTTTTGAAAAGTCTTCTTGTCAGGACAAATAAATGTATGGAGAATATGTTGATCAAACATGTCATTTATGATTAAGCAGAGTGCAGTTTTGGGGTGGCTTTAATCTTGTGTTTATTTGTTGCAGAACACATTCTGGTTTGGATTGGGCTGTTCCACACTGTTTCTGCTCCCTAGCATTATCCTGTCTGTCAAACTTGCCAAGTTCTACCGCAGAATGGACACAGAGGATGTCTATGATGAGTAAGTATCCCAAATGTACCAAATATGTGATTGCTATTTAGCACCCCAATGATTACAGTTCTATAAACAAAGTTCTGTCATGACACCAAGACTTGCTACTGCCAGTACATCCACAGACATGCTGCTGTGAGCATGTAAGAAACACTGCTGCTGCACATATAACACATATGCAATAACCCCTCGTATACAGCATACATGAAATCACCCCATAGCAGATCTATGCAGCTGGAGCTGGGGAAGATGGTGGGTTTCTGAAGTGCACTGCAAATGCTACAGTGAGTATTTGAATTTTGAGCAGTGAGCTCATTGGCTACTGATACGGAAATAAACCAATCAGCTGCGCAATATGAATAATGATGTAATTATATCAGATTGAGTTAGAATCTGGCCCATCTAGGGTTTCTTGACAGAGCTTTGGATTTAATAATGTTTGTATATTCTTTTACTTTTAAAAAATGAAAACAAATGACAGGACCGGACATAACTGTTGAATAATGAATAATACACATATGAAAGTGCAAATGCCTCATTCTTTTCTTTCTTTTGCCCTGAGTAGTTAATAAATCTTTTTTCTCTCTCTGTGTGCTCTTTTTTTCTGTTTCTTTTCTCTGTTCTTTCTAGTTCCTCTGTCTCAGGGACTTGGCATTTCACATTATGATAACCATTATTACTATTTTCATCTTTCTTCATCCTTCATCTTTCTGTCCAGCACTTTGCACTTTATGAGAATAACATGTATATATTGTACAAACAGTGTTTTGTTTTAGTATTTTTCGAGCCTTCATGCGTTTACAGTCAAAAATCATCACGATTGATATGTCACCAAGTGTCTTGACCAGAGACGTCCATTTTGACATCTGCGTGATGTCTCTGTACACCACTACAGTGCATCTCTGTAACATTTATGCTTGTCTTATCTTTTTAGCATTGAGACAATTCCCATGAAAACGTAAGATGTTTTTTCCCTCATACTTCTGCTGTCGACTTTACTGCTGAAACGACATCCCTTTCCTGTTTTGTACATACAAATTTCTGCTTAATGGTGCTGGTTTAAGCTCAAATACCTTGGAATGCTTCTCGGGTGAAGGGCAATGCTTGTGTTGGTGTGTTATCTTTGAAGCTCCCTTGTTTAACATGAAGGGCTGTTAAACAGAGACCTTAAGAGCACACCTTAAAACTATTGCTGTACATTCTGCAAGATACGATTGCAATTTATACCATTTCATACTCTCATACTCATTTTCTTGAGTGTAAAAAAATTTAAGAACGCTTTAAATTGAAGCTTATTCATAGTCGCATGCCATTTCTCTCATTTCACATCATGTTTTGTTTAATTTTTGTCTATGTAATGTTTTATTTCAGTATGGAAATTGGTATTAATGGTTATTATAATGAACATTTAGAAGGTATCCAAAATCCTGTAATGGCAAGGTAATCAGAACCATATCCCCAAATACACCCTTCGTGTTACGCTAATAAACTGCATGCATTGGGGAAACAGATCGATTGAGGTGATAATGAGGTGTCAGGGCTCCGATGCATGCACAGTTTGAAATTGGCCTTTGCACAAAGAAGCACCTGCGAATCTGATTTTTTTGTTGTTGTTGTTAAACTAGTGCTTGCATGCTGGCTTATTCAACAGCAGTAATGCATAATTTGTGCTTTGCACTCTTGCATGATATTTCAATTTATATTAACACTGCATGCATTAGATATTACAGAATTTATTGACTGGCTGAATTCACATTTGTGAATTTATAAAAAAGAATTCTACCTGTGTGACTCTTGAAATTCGCGCTGGGCTGCTATGGCTGTGAATGGTCTTTCTCTCTAACTCATCACTAATGGCATGTAATATCAAAACATATAACAGAGCTCAGGATGGAGGGCGAGAATGACACGGAGCTTGTATACATACAAACACTATCATTCAAATGTTTGAGATTTTTTTAGGTTTTTGAAAGAAGCAAGCATTTATTTACAGAAGAGGATTAGGGCCAAGCAGTATTTAAAAATAAAAGATTTAATATTCAAAAAATAAAGATTAAAGTCATTATGTTTCGAGATAAAACTAATTAAATTTCAAGAAAAAAGTTGAGATAAAATGTTAAGAATTAACTCATTAAATTATGAAAAAAAACCTTAATGAATTTTAACAATTTTAATCTTGTATTATAATGACTGTGATCTCAAGATGGTTTTATTTTTCTATTATTGCTTATCCCTAATCCTATTCTATATTTATTTGATCAAAAATATATACTGTGTCATACTGTGAAATATTACTACAATTTAAAATAGATGTTTTCTTTTTAAATATATTTTTAAAATGTAATTCATTTTTGTGATGGCAAAGCTAAATTTTCATCAATCATTACTCCAGTCTTCAGTCTCACATGATCCTTCAGAAATCATTCTATTATGCTGATTTGCTGCTCAAGAAACAATTTTAGCATGATCCATGTTGAAAGCAGTTGTGCTGCTTAATATTTTTGTGGAAGCTGGGATAAATTATTTTTCAAGATGCTTTAACAAACAGAAAATTCAAAAGAACATGTATTTGAAATAGTCTTACTGACCCCAAACTTTTAAAAGGTAGTTAATGTATTAGCCTAGATGTTACGAGTTTAGACTTAATATGCCTTTCCACTTGTGCTAAGATATAATAAAGCTATGATAAGGTTTTTCACATTTTCAAGTGTGGAATGCTTGATTAGAATTTAAATTGAAAATAGGGATACTAGGAAATATGCTGTAGGTGATAACGGAGAGTTTCTAATTGGATTAGTGCTATCACAGATACATGTCATTTCTGTCAGGTGGTAGCACATTTATAATGTGAGGCGTTCTAAATAAAAATCACCTACAGAGCCTTTAATTATTAACCATAGAGCTATATGTGTCTTCATTAAAGCCCCGTCCTGCTCTTCTGTTGATGGGTTGAAGATGGATGGAGAGCTGATGGAAGCATCTCAGTGGTGTGTGTGGATTTTAAATACACTCTAGGCCTAACAGTTTTTCCCTTTGTACCTTAAGCATCCCTACTTATGACACTATGACTCGATTCCCACGGGCCTCTGCGCCCCCACGCCACGCCGACTGGTGACTCTGAGGAGGACGGTCTGTCTTGTAACTACAGAAAGGTACTGAGAGCTGCAGATGAGAGCAAATGGACTTGATCTTTCTCTCTAACAAGCATCTTCCTCCTGTCCAAACTGATTTCATACTATGCATTTGTTTGATTGTCTCCTAACCTTTTCTCTCTTGTCTGTATATCCTCTATTGGCATGCACTGTAAAATATTTTTGTTTCTTCTTTTTTTTCTGTCATTACACCAACAGCATGTTTAGTTTTTTGTATCTCATCTTCCGAAGCATTCCGCCTGGATAACTGGATAACATTTCTGTAAAATGTGTTTTTAGGGTCCATCACTAACCACTCACCCAGCTCATTGTGATCCACCAATGTTTGACTTCAAACATTCCTGACAGCTCTGCAAACAGATATATGCCAGCACTCACTGTGTGTTTTGTTTCTTTACCTTGGTCTAAAATCTCATCTTCCCTCTCACATTTTATGTGCACCAGTTCATTCACATCAGTCTTTGCCATTTATCATTCAATCTGAAACTGCGCAGCGGGTGTAATTCTGCAATATATGTTTCTTTTCTCATGTAGTGATATTGGAAACTGGAATTAAACCTTTGTGGAATGTAAGTTGTTTAAATTGGCCTTGTTTTACATTAAATCAGTGTTTCTTAAACTTTTAGACCCCAAGGCCCCCCACTGTCCACAACAATATTCCAAAGCCCTATGATTTTTACAGTTGTTTGTGATTTACTGGAGAAGGAGAAGGATTTTTGTTTCCCACAATTTCTACCTGATGTAATATTTTAAAGCTAAAAAATTGTATATTCATAAAAAATGTAAAGAGTTACATGTTTTTATTTTTTTACAGGACCATTCCAGGTCTGGAACATGGTTATAGTTAACTTAAAGTAAAACCATTAAAAACTTAAAACATTACTTAAATTAAAAAAACATAAACTAAATTTAAAATAAAATAAAATGTTAAAAATATAAACTTATATATAAACCTATTTCAGCTAGTTGCCAAGACAAAACTTCATTTAGTTTAACCTAATATAATCAAAAGTAAAATTAAATAAAGTGTAGTAAAAACTAGATATGCATGCTTTAAAATTAAAAAAACTAAATTTAAAATGAAATGTACAAGAAAGCTAATTCAAAATATAAAAAAAACTATAATAGTGTCTTAATTATACTAAAATAACACTAGTCTGAAGATCAAACTTTAAAATGTAGTTTCTTCATATATCTAGTAGAACCCAGGTTCTTCAAAGAGAAAGAAAAATATGGCTTGAGTTTTAGGTTATTTAAATGCTTGTTTTGTCTTATTTTAAATCACCTTGAGGCACGGTCGTCTGGTTGAGAACCACTCAACAGAATAAAAAAACTCTATAACTATGGTATGCATTGTACAATACTAGAATGTTCCTCTCACTGACTTTCTTCTTTACCACAGACTCTCTGTCAACGGCAGGCTCAGCTCTTAAGAAAAGGAAACTCACACACTTGAAGCTCGGACCTGTTGTCCATGTTCCCATCACATCAAGATGTTTTTTATCGAATTGTTGTTGTTTTGACTATTTTGCACCCTTCTGATTATAGTACTGTCTTATGGACTGTCCCCTCAACGATCCTCTGAACTCACATCCTGTCATAGTCAGGGAGGCTTCACAGTATCTGGCTGTTTTAACTACTACATGTGTCTTTGTTTACAGTCATTGAGAAATCACGTGTGATGAGCATAACAATGCTTCGACTGCTGTTTCCTTTTTTCTTTTAACAATGTTGCCGAGTCTTGTCCACTGAGCAGCCGAATGGGTTTTTATTGAAACAGATCAAGCCAGCCACCCATGAGCTACAAATATTACATGTAAACAAGGATATATAGGTTTTCAAAAACATGCTAAGTGCTAACTAGTATTAATTCGGTAAAGATAGATGTTGTCAAGCCATTTTAAGGGTGAATGCATTGTTGCCTTTTCAGACTTTTAGCTAGTGAAACATGTTAGCCACAGTTCACAAGAGCAGGTCTTAGATTATTTTGAAGTGGAGATCGCTAAACCACATTTGATACAGAGTTGTGGTTAGCAGTTTAAGACATCTATATACGTTTATGCTCACTTTTGTACTGAAAATTTAAGATATGATGCATTTGTATTTAGTAATACCCCTAAAAGATCTTGCTAGTTTTACATACTTCAGTTTAGCTGAATATATCAGTTATTAATATTTCAGTTCCTAATTTTGCTGACTTGTACTAACAATTATTGTTCTCCAACACGTTGTTGGATTACTGTAAACTACTGATTATTGCTGTGTGACACCAAATCGTGTTTCATTGTAGGTCTCAGGTTTTAGGGCTTTTTGTTTACTTGATATAACAATACTTGGGGTCATACATCTGTCAATATGTAAACTTATTGTCAACTTTAAAGCGAGTGAATGTACCCCAGAGAGACATTTGCTTGTACGAGGGCAAGAGAAGACCACAGAGCCCATTTACAACGACTTTTACGGAGCCTATTTAACGCTGTCATAGTCTTTGACAATAACCACCAAATATTTCAACTGTTTAATGTTAGAGACGTTATGTCTGGTGCTACATATTTTTGCTCAGATCCTTCATTCATTGTGTATATGGCAGTGTTATCAGGGCCTCAGGTAAAATGTTGTACTTGATTTATATCCAGAAAGGTCCTGTCACCTCACAGTCTCACTGTTTTGCCATACTACACGTAGCATGCGCATACTTGGTGTTCAAGCTTGCTCGAAGATGTTTAGTCGTGGTGGGCCTGGTTGTCAGTGCCGTTGGTTTTCAAGTCCATGTGGTCAGGCTGGCTAAAACTGTAAAATATTGTGAATAAAATTTCAGATGAAAAATGTTCTGGTGTTGTAAATTTACAATTCAACTGCTGTACATATTCAAACTGAGTTCACAAAAGATCGATTAAAAGAATAAAAGGAGGGATTGTAAATCATAAAAACAAGGAAGTACTTCTATTTGTAAAACGAGTATAGCTTACAAAACCTACAATGTCACAAAAAACACTTTTTCAAATCTTTATATATATATATTGGTCTATAATTTTGACAGTTCATTGAAAAAATACTAGGTTAGTGTACATACAGAAAATGACTATGACAGTCATAGACTAAAATGTTGTGAACTACATGAAAAATTATATAACAAATGGGAAATGTCAAATATCTGGGTCACTTTGGACTGTAACTGATTTCTACCCATGATAACTGTAATTCCTTAAAGAAGGATGGATTCTGATCAGTTGTTCTGATTCAGTTTTCATTATTCATAAAGTGTGAAAGTGATCACAGTGATATCGTTCCTCTGTGCTGTTATTAAATTTATAACAATTTTTAAACTATATTTTATATAAATCTATCTATTATTATAGAGTTACTGGCCTTTGTTTGAATGGGCCTTAACGCTTGTCATCTGTTTCTGATTCTTCAGTTTTCTCTAGAAAAGTCTCCATTGGTTAGACAGGCAAAGAGAGTCTGGGACTTGTGGAAACCATTAAAATGCAGCAAAGGAAGCCAAAAATGAAAGCTGTAATTGGCCTCTCATGCATCCACAGATCCTTTGATTCCAGTTGAGTTGATTTGTTCTGGATGTTAATATTTCCATTCCTACATCAGTAACAAGGACCACCTACTTCCAGCTACAAATGACTGCTTGACAAATGAAGATATGATTAGTTCATGTCTACCCGTAATTCAGAAGTTCAGACACACTTTCAGTAATGGCCTCTAACTCCATGCCTCATCTCTTTAATAGAGCATAATCATTAATGCAGAATTTTCTAAATCATTTATTTTGCACTAAAGTAAATATGTTTGCATTATAGTAAATAAGATTTTGTTTTCATACCTCTTATTATAAGATTTATCACAAAAAAGTCCACTGAACTGGATCTTATTTAAGTACTGACATAACCCAAGATTAAAATTTCTGGGAGGGCATGGACCGACTGTTTCCCAACATCATAAACATAAACACTGACTAGAAAACTAATATAGCTGCGGTGTACTGTGAATTCCACAACCAATGCCAAAAAGTTCCAGAATTGAGATTGTAAAGTGCAGTTCACAGTTCCACTTACTGTGTCTAAAAACAATTGTTTACATATGTGTCCCTGCTTCTTATTGGCAGTCACCAGATGCCCAAGCAAACGATACACTCCCCAGGCAGAACGCCAGCTTGTGGTGCAACTTTTTTTTAACCTCAAAATACCTTTTTGTGACCAAAACATTTAAATAGTGGAGTCAGAAGTCTCTCCGCCAGTGTGAGCACCTCACAACATGTGGACAATCACAAGCACGCTCCTGCTTGCATGCTGCCTCCGGGCAGCTCTAGTTCAGAGCCAGGACCACGACGACATCGAGCCAGGACACACGAGGATCGTTAGGGAAGACGTGCTTGACTTTTTTACCAGAGACACCAGAGATGAATGCAGCATGAGCGTGAGAAGACAAGGTGATCTGACGAAGCTCCGCATCACTTGCCTGGGCATGGAGCGCTCTTACTGGTGTGAATACCAGGGCAAGCCTCAGGTCTGCCGCACTTACAATACCAGACCACAGCATTACTTCAGGCAGATCATGTGGGACCTCCGCAAGCTGCAGAATGCTTGCCAGGGCCAGCGTGTCCTCAGGCCTTTAATGTGCAGGAGAGCATCGAACGAGGCCCAGATGGTCTTCACAAGCGCTTCCTCATCACACGCCGAACCAAAGGACAGGCCCTACAGACCTGTGCAGATGAAACCACAACAACGGGAGCAGAGGCCAAAGCCTACTAGACCACAAATATTAAGAACCCAACCAGCCAGAATTATACAGGACAAACCAAATCGACCCAAAGCTGTCAAATCCACCACACAGAGGAGAATCATTACACCCAAACCTACTGTGCCACAAACAACTACGCAGGTCCCTTTGAGTGAGGCCAAGAAACTTGCCCAGGACTACTGCTGGCGCTCATTTCGGGGAGTGTGTTCCTTTGTCATAGGGTGGTTCAGAGACTAAGAAAAAGGTAGGATTTTTTGAAATGGCCAAAAAAAATCTATCAACATATCATATCCACCTTATTTTGAAGAAGTGGTTGGTACTTTTGTAAACTGAATGTGCAAGGCCTTCCTGTGTCATTCGCTTCTAGTTATTTTACCTTTCCAAAAACTTGGTTGCTTGATATTGCAAACTGGTATTGATCATTTTGTTTTAATTCATTATTATAATCTTAAATATTCACTGGTTTACATCGCAAATATTCTTACAGCACCTTGTTATTCTTCTAGTTATTTACCTAATGAAATTGCACTTGCACATTCAAAGAAATCAGCTTACTTCCTCCTTGCAATATAATGGAAACTTAAATATATACATATAAGTGTGTATATAAGTTCTGAATCTGAAACCTGTGTTTCCTCTCTTCATATCACTGCAGCCAATCACAATCCTGCAGACAACAAACCCCATTCAAGATTAATCCAAATGTCTAACAGCATGTAGGTTTTGGACTAACAGAGAGAAATGGAGGTGTGTGTTACGACTGACATGATTCTGAGAACACCATCAATATATTCTAATGTATTGTAAATGTACAGACTCTGATCTAATCTTATCAGAATTGACAAGATTACACTGCTAGTTATCAAATAATTTAGATGTTGAGCATAATGCTGGCATGTTTTGCTATATGATGAGGAACTTCATGTGTACTGAATACTATGTGTATTAATCTTGCTATGTTATATATTTATGAGTGCTGACCAATTATGGGTCAGTATTTCTGAAAGCTGTGGAGCCACAGGTCACTTCAGACTGTGCTTTATCAATTTGAAAAATGTGTAATATACATTAGAGTAGGTGATACTCGTATGTATAAATGTTTTTTTTGTTTGTTTGTTCTGAATAAATTTGGGTTCTTTACCTTTTATTTTCGTGTGGGAGTGATTTGCATGAGCGTGACAGTAGAGGGCGCTATTGTTTTAGAAAATACTTCGTACCTGAGAACGGTCTTTCAAGTGTCGGTCTGTGAGGGCATTTACCATACAACATTATGATAACCATAGTCCACTACAATACTGTATTTACTTGTTCATACAAATTATGTTTAAAAATAATTTACTGTTTAAAAAGTTAAATTCATAGAAAGATATCACCTTTTTCACTTTTTACAGCAGGGCAGGGCACAGCCTAGGCCTATATGCTGGCTAAATTTACGTAGGCTATGCCTATTATACAATGTTTGTACAACATTTTGGTTATTAACATACAGATAATTTTATCATGTGAGAGTGAGTAAAATACATATAGGTTTCAATAACACAATGCTGTCTGCTGCAAATTGTAAACAGCGTTTGATACGTTAATTGTTGTTTTGAGTCTGTCTGTCTGAACGATTCTCGAGTAAACAACTCATGACTCGAATCAAAAACCGTCTTTTTCGAGCATGCCCGATTTATTTTGATCCGAGAACAGAGTGAGCTGATAATACAACCTTTATGTTCTATTTAAATGGTCGCAAATAGCCTACGAGTTGTCAACAACTTGGAAGTTGAACATTAACTTAACAATAATAACATTAATTGTAGTTATGACTGAGATCTTTGGATATATTTTTGATACCTAGCAGAGTATGACATCCGAGATAAAATAGTAAAAGGCCCTAGTTCGGCAGATGGCCAAATAACCTGTCGCCATGACGGAGAAGAGAACCGTTTCATTAGTGCATGGTAGGTTATAAATTTTATACAGCTGCATTATTTGCAGAGGTGGGTAGAGTACCCAAAAACTGTACTCAAGTAAAAGTAAAAGTACTTCTAGAAATATTTACTCAAGTAAAAGTAAAAGTACTAGTCTTGAATAGTTACTTGAGTAAGAGTAAAAGAGTATCGGATAAAAAATCTACTCAAGTAGTTAGATACTAGTTACTTTGGGTCATATATAATGAGCCTATTTTTATTTAGATATATAGATAAAATGTATGTAATGTATGTGTGTGTGTATAAATGTATATAATTCATCATCCTTTACTCCAATTTATGTAATTTATTATAAAACTTGTCTGTTTACTTAAGTAACAGATATAGGTGTCATGCCATAACATATTTTTAATACGACTGACTTTATATTAAATGTGAATTTAACATTGAAAGTTAATGTGATTTAAATATTGCTACTAATCTTTCATTGTTCAGAAAGAGAGCAAATAACATTTACATTATTAAAGATAATTTTCACTGACAGTCTAGATTTCAATCACTCTCAGAAACTCCCATTAAAATCACTGAAACTGTTAACACTGTGAAATCAATATCTTAATTAAAGATTCGTACACACATCTGCACTTTGTTGTTCCTGCGAGAGAATTCGCCAGAAAGAGGTATTCAGTCAGTGAGCGAGTGAAGGAAGCACCGGCATTTTAGCGATGACTCATCTGAACGCCTCTGATTGGCCAATGCTTTAATAAGCTCAAAAGAATCATGTGTGATTTGTTATAATGCGCAGCGCTGTATAAACGCATCTATCTCTGGCTCAGCGCCAGCAAGCGATCGTAGATCTGAATTTAGCAGCTGACTTGCACCAGTGTGATTGTA
Organism: Carassius carassius; assembly: GCF_963082965.1. Lineage (NCBI taxonomy): Eukaryota > Metazoa > Chordata > Actinopteri > Cypriniformes > Cyprinidae > Carassius > Carassius carassius. The sequence goes on along the minus strand of NC_081783.1, from coordinate 14,385,574 downwards.
TTAAAATTAATAAAATCTTAATCGGCTATTTTTTGTCTTTTGGAAGCTGCATTCAACTTGACTCCCCTCTGTTATAAGCCACACACGTACAACAAACTAATGTCACAGTGGTATCGTGTACTGTAATCGAATGTAGCCCAAGTTATTACCTGTTAAACAGTAGACAGCACACGCGGTGTTTATCTCCATCGCTAGCAAATAATATCCTTTGCAGATTTCAATTCAGTGCAGTTCCAGCCACGTTTTCAACGCTCTTTCTGTTCTGAAACGTTACAACTCCGAGTGAACCACTTCAGACGCTCAGCGCGTGCGGCAGGGAACTGAACGACTCATTCAAACTGATTCATGAACCAATTCACTCGTTTGCCAATTGGTTTGATCAAGCCTTTGAACAGTATTGACTCAAAAGAATGAATCATTCGCGAATGGGCATCGCTCATTGCCCAGAGAAAAGTAGACGGCGCGTTTGGAACAAACTGAAGCATTTATAACATTTATTGCATTAAGATAAAGTAACGAGAGGAGCGTCGCCCACAGTAACTAAGTAAAAGTACAGATTTTCCCCCAAAAATTTACTCAAGTAAGAGTATAAAGTACCCATCTTTAAATATACTCCGAAAAGTATTTGTTACCCCAAAAAATTACTCAAGTAAATGTAACGAAGTAAATGTAACTCGTTACTACCCACCTCTGATTATTTGATTTTGTAGGCTTTTCAGTCTTGTAAATTTGGTCATTGTTGCATTATTGTAGCATTTACCTTTCGTCGTCCATATTAATGTTCTCCGAGTCCGACTGTTCAAAAGAACCAGTTCGCATAAATGAATCTCGGGTCGGAACTTACGTGTAGCCTTGAGTTATTATTAACAGTTTGGAAGAATATTAACATGAAAGATACCGTTTTATTGAGTAATTTTTGTACTATGATTATCACTTATGAATTATAAATAAACCTAGACATGCCATCAAAATCATCGATTGCCAAATTACTTAAATCCAAACAAGATACGTGTAGACTGAGGGAGGTGCGTGCGCGCGAGGTGTCCTATGAATGGCAGTAACGAGCTTAAGGTGCAAATCCCAAGATTTCACAGATCTGTTGTATTGTTTTCGGAAAACCCACAAATGTCACGTCCAGTTTTTGTTAAATGACAGTAATTCCGGTGAGGACATGAAATGCGTGACAGACATTGCTCTCTTTCTGATCTTCTCCTGTATCGTGCAGCAGGTCGCACAGGTGAACAGCCTGAGAGACAGAGGGAGGAGAGCGCAGACAGGAGCAGTGGCGCCCCCAGAAAATGTTAACAGGGGTGGCCAAATGAGGCCACAGTAAATTTTGGGGGTGGCACATGAAAATAAAGAAAAAAAAATAAGGGTTTGCAATATAGACAAAAAGTTATATCTCTGTGAGTTCTAGGATTTTATCGATAACGATAATTATTTTGCTGAGTGTTATTGTGCTGATATCTTATTTTTAATTGTGCTGACACCTGATTTTTTTTTTACCTTTACACCATTGTTTCTAAAAGTGTGCACCATATTTTAGGTCAAATACTTGCATTTTGGCTGTTACCAAGCAAATGCAATCAGTATCAACAAAACTGATCTTTGCAATGCAGATAAAACAGAAGCTGCATCTGAAGTGTTATTCAGATGTTTTTACACACTGTTTAATGCAGCTCCGTGGAACATGGAATACTTTTACCTGCAGTTACAAATGAATAAATAATGTTTTGATATTTTAAAGATAAAACATTGAAAACTGATGTTTGAAATTATTTAAAAAATGAAAAGGTTCCATTAAATGTGAAATTAAAACCGCCAATAGGTGGCAGCGAGTCATTGTTAATAAGTGAGTCATTGCGATTGAACCGAATCATTTAAACGGTTGATTCATTCAGGAACGAATCACTTTAATGTTGCTCAGAGACGCAAAACTGTGGCTGCAGCAGCTGCTGCACTTTTTTTTCACTTCTTAAACTATTGTGAATTTACATTCTGCATTTAAATTAATAGGACCCACTGTAAATAATCCTAGGGGTGGCCGCAGGGGTGGCCAGAGTTTATACAGGGGTGGCCGTGGCCACCTGGCCACCCCTTGGGGGCGCCCCTGGACAGGAGGGAAGGGGAAGAGAAGAGGTCAGCGGAATGAAAGTGGCCTGAAAGGGAGATTCTCGCTGAAGCGCGCTGTGCGCGGAGATGATGCGTTTGTATTGGGAGTCACGTGTAAAAACGGGGCAAAGATTTTCGGCTGCGAATATGTAGCGAAGCCCACAGCATGTCAACAATACGCATCAAATACCCAAGGCTACTGGAAACAGATCTCCCGTTCTCTGAAAAAGCAGAGGACATTGTGTCGCGACTCTTCGGCGATGGTCAATGCTGGTATGTGCCGGAGCGCGCCCGTGGAAGCGCACTTCAGATTGAAGCACACGCGGCCCTCCGCCAGAGTCCTGTTACCGACAACTGCGGGGAATAATCACTGTCCTGACCGGATCGAGAGGCTGAGAGTGGCCGAAGAACACTGGTCTTCACTGTGTACATTCCTCTTCTTGATGCTTGAGAATGATGAATGCTCGTGACTGACTTTGAAAATACTTTTTATACTATGTTAATTTCTGAATTAAATTAACTTGTTGCACTACAAATTTTTTTCCTATTGTGTGATTCATTATTAGCACTTAAAATTAACTTTACATAAATATGTCCATCATCCAAAACAAAAAGAAGACATTAATTCAGAAGCTGGAGGTTCATCCCAAAATATGAAAAAAATAGTGTAATTACCTTTTGGTTTGCATAACATGAAAGTAATATGGTGACAAAAATTGGATAGAAAAAAATCTGTGGTTCTTTTGAAACTGCAAAAGAACTAATACCTGAGATAACCTGTGCGGAGAAACCGATGGGATCCACAAGATAAAATGTCTAAAGAACCATACTAAATAATTTCTTGTCAAATAATGTCTAAATAATGAGCAACATCTTTTTTAATTTTTTTTTTTGAAATATCAAAATTCAGTGTCCCCACCATGACAGAAAAAAATAAATGTGTGTTTGTATGTTTGGTGTCTAGAGACATAGTTGAGATGGAAATGAAATGTATATTGGTGTTTGTAATCATACTGAGTGATCTCTGGAATAAAATGGCAATAAAATGAAAATAATAATTATTATTATTTTCTCTATTAGCCTATCTCTTATCCTCATTTGAATATGAATATTCATGATAGTTTGGAAAGGTTGTTCTAAGCATGGAAACTGGCTTAATACTTTACTCTGCTTTGACCCAGATAGATCTCAAACCATATCCTATTTATGGAGGTATTTAAATCAGTGTGTGTGTGTGTGTGTGTGTGTGTGTGTGTGTGTGTGTGTGTGTGTGTGTGTGTGTGAGTGTGTGTGTGTGTGTGTGTGTGTGTGTGTGTGTGCAAAGTAGGGTTATTATTGTTAACCAAAACCATTAAAAACACCATTAAAAAACTTCAGATAAAATTGAAATAAACTAAAAAAAATAAATAAACTAAAATAATTAAAATGTAATAAGCTTTAACTAATAAATGAACAATGAATATATACATTTAAAATACATATAAAAGAATAATTCAACTGCATCTCTGCATGACTTGTAGCTTTATCTCAGTTGAAGAGTGGCTGTTTTTTTCTTGCATGTATTGTATTCCAAGTAGAAACACTGAATGACTTGGTTTAAACCCAGATTAATTACTCCAACAGTGATCACTGCATTCCAGCTGAAGCCATGTGCTTCTTTCCTACTAGTCATTACAAGAATTCTTGGAAATGGTTATTCTGCAAGCTACAGCTGGTGAACAAATGTAGTATAGAGCCCATGTTAACAAAGTTCAGAGCTGGAAAGATATCAAGACAATAGGAATATTAAAAGCCTAAATTAGCCTTAAAGGTGCAATATGTATTTTTTTACTCCGTTAGAGGGCGCATATTCAAAACAAACAAAGAAACAAAGGTGTAGTTTGATGACGCTGTAACTGAGTGTGGAATCATGGGGGTTGTCATCTTCATCCCAACTACAGACACAATCCGACAGGACTCGGGGAGAAATCACGTTAATGGATAAGCTAATGATTTATTAACGTAGAATGAAGCAAGGTGAGGCTGAAAGTCGTCGAAGCAAAATGTGCAAGACACAGCTCAGAAGCAGCGGAGCTTTTATTATGTTACAGTCGACCGCTTTTACCATCAGATCATGCATATGTGGGGGGGGCACTGTTTTATCATAGATACATTTGAAAGTTCTGTTATAATGCTACTCTGTGCAGTCTATTAAACGCACAACTTATTAAAGCATCTTTGGTTTTCTCCAAAACAAAACCGGAAATCGAGGGTGTATGATGTCATTGGCAGGCAAAACAATGACACTATGGACACGGTCTGTGTCACTAGTTAAAATTGCTTATTTCTCTAGATTTATACTTTCTTCGAAACATTTGGGATAATGTAAGTACACAAGTCAGCAAAATATATAACACTGTTCTAGTGGTTTTTAAATATTTTATTTAAAAAAATCTTACATATTGTGCCTTTAATTAATATTATTGTTAGCAATTTTTTATGATTGTTTGGCATTGGGATATGCCAGTATAAAATGTTCCTCTTGCGATTAATTGCTCATGCTTTTATCACAGTATTTTATTTTGAAATTTAGTAAAAAAAAAAAAAACGTGGTCATATTACAGTATAACAGGTAAAATAACTTTTTTTCATAACAAAAACAACTGAACATTTGACCCATAGATATCAATAAGATCTCATTAGTTAACAATTAACATTCACAGTGAGCAATAGCTACATTTGCTACAAAAGTTATTACCTAATCTTTGTTAAAAAAAATAAGTCTTAGTTCATGTTAGCTCATTAAATAACACAATTGTAACTTCAGATTTTAAGAATGTGTTATTAAATATCGGAATACCTGATTAATAAATGTTCAGAAGAACTTTTCATTGGCAGTTTATGTTAACTAATGAATTAACTAATGTTAACTAATGAAGCCCTAATTTAAAATGTGAATTAACAGTTAAGAATCAAAAAACATTGAAACAATATCTAGGACATATTGTAGTCCAGATTAAAATGAAGAAAGAAAAAGTTTTAAAATAAATAGCATTAAGTCTAAATACTTAAGTATTTGGCACTGTGATAAACATCATAGTGAAAACCCAAATCTGAATGATTCTGAAAAAAATTATTTAAATAAGTTTTAGAAAGTAGTGCAGCTGCTTTATTTATGGGGTTTCCAGGGTAAGGGCTCCATTTTCTGCAGTTTAGCGCCATCTGATGTTAGAGAGTGTATGTGCTTTCATTCAGCACGTCTCTCACGTGTTCTCCCATGTGTGTCTCATGCCTGCTTATTTACATCAGAGCCACAGGCATTTCAAGCAACATACAGTGGTGTTGTGCATTTTGACCAGTGATGGGAATAGTATTCTTAAAATGCATCCCAAATAATATATAATTATTCACGGTATTTAGAAGTGCCTACAATAACAATATTGGGCATATTAATTACCGTGATATATAGCATTACCGAATACCGGCACATGTCTAGTTTGGCATAATTACTGTTATTGTAATTGGAAATGCTTTATTTTTTTATATTACAGTTTACTTTTACAGTTTTACTGTTTCTTATGAACAAACCCTCTGAATTGGAGGGTTTGAATATGTTCTATAGCAATACATTACTGTTTTGAAGCTTCAAATACATATTTCAGGACGTGGCTCTCACTACAATCCAAGTGGTCTGTCATGAACCAAACATTCAAGCTCACAAAACTGATTTTAGCATCTTGTGGGTTTTTGGTTGCCATACCAGCCTGTGATTACGAAATTAAACACACTCACGCATGTTGTGGCCTCTTCTTTCCAAAAACATCATTCCCATCAAAATTATGAACACGTTCAGAATCCATTATTGCAGTTTGCTGATGTTTTCAGTCTGTCATTTAAAGAAAATCAACCAAAATATTTCTGGACTTCTAACTTGGAAGAAAGATAACTCAAGAAATAAGACGTTTTAATACAGATAAAGTTAGATATTGTAAAATCTGCACACACACCTTTGGCCATTGAGTAACAGAGGTGAAATCTAGTGCAGCACAAATACGCCCAAAACTGCATCATTTTGCCCAGCCTAAAACAGGTATTCACATGAAGAATTAATTTGCCTCTATAGTTCCCATATAAATACTTGTTGCGTGAAATTTAAGAATGAAAGAATAAGAATTGATTAGATTTCAGTTCTTTGCTCTTTTCATCTATTAATGAAGGTGTGGTGCTTACTTAAGTAGGATGCCAAGCGCTTTCTTCTCCCACTGAAATTAATTCAATCACTGCTCTCATGTAACCTCTCAAGGGGATCTTTTACTTCCTGGTGGTTCCTGCAGGGCGTGGTTTCGTGAAGGATTTCATATGGCCTGAGGTGGCCTGATCTCACACCCTGACATTCTGAATACTGATTGGCTAAAATAATGACCTTAATAAATTCCATCCTGGAAATAGTGGATTCCTCAGTAGAAATTGGGGGCTTTGTGCTGAAAGTGCCAGCTTTGGGATTTAGAAGAGATTTAGAGCTATGCACATTCCACATGGGACACATAATAAAAGTATGCAATCTTTATAAGAGTCTCAACATCTTTGTAGCTCATACTGAGTTTAGAAATATAATATTCAGCTGTACACTGTAGAAGTACATATAACAGTCACCTCAACTAATATAAATACATCTAGTTTGAAAACCTCAGGAATGCATTTATTATCAGGTTGTGTAAGAATGGTTTCAGTCTTGCTGAAGTAAAATATCTGAAATATTTGTATATAAAATATATTTGACTCCACATAATATCTTAACAGAAGCATCTAGTATCAGTGGTAATGTATGACGTCGTAAAAGATTAGATTTCCCAGTGGGCAATTGACACTGAAAAGAATTGACGTCAATTTGACGTAAAAAAAAAAAAACAGGTCAAATATGCAAATCAAAATGACGTCAAAAACGTTGACATGATCCTCGTATGTGAAACATACCTGGCAGTAAAGCCCATTCTTCTTCTTCTATGATGTTGATTTGATATACATATACATCATACATACATCAAACAGTTTCAGTCGTGGCCTAACGGTTAGCGAGTCGGACTCGTAATCGAAAGGTTGTGAGTTCGAGGCTCGGGCCGGCAGGAAATGTAGGTGCGGGGAGTGCATATACAGTGCTCTCTCCACGTTCAATACCACGACTTGGGTGCCCTTGAGCAAGGCATCGAACCCCCAACTGCTCCCCTGGGTTAGATGAAAACTACTTTGTGAATCGCGTGCGTGTTCTCAGGGAAGGGCCGTTTATTTTGTTAACTCCCTTGCTTATCCCTTCAGTAATTTTCATTTGTGGGACTTAAGCTGTTGTAATTTTAACTTTAGCAGAAAAATGTTTTAGAATGATAATATTAATGCAGAGGGAAATCATCTCAAGAAAAACTGCGTTATATAGGTAAATGCTGACGGAGAAAATTAACTATTTGTTAGAGTAATATTGCCATCTAGTGGGAAAAGTATTATATTGGCCACCAGAAACAACCCGAGGAACTGCATATGACTTTACAAAACATCTTACGGTCCATAACATTTTATTTTCAAGTCTTCACACAGTTTTGAAACGATAAACCAACGAAAACAATTCATTAACTTTTCTGAAACCATTAATTTCTGTTAAAGAATCAGTACACAAACATCACACCAAAACCATTACACAATACCCTCCTATTCTCCAACACTGTAACTACTTATTCTCAAGTCATGAAAACATAAAAGATATGAAATTAAAATGAACAAATGTGCACAAGAAACCTTATGTAAATAATAAGCAATTTGTTTTTTAATCATTACCACCACACAGGTAGAGAAGGGCCTTCTGGTAATCTCCATCAGTGTCCTCCTAAAAAATAATGGTAAAATCAATGTTAAGATTTATTTGTGTTTGTGACAAAGTGTGTGTTTGCATAACTCGCCTGTATGGTGCTGTAGAGTGATTCTCCATACTTCTTCTTGTATACCGCTCTGATGTCCAGCATATCCCGTTCACTCCTGGACACCATGATCCTTATGAGAGTCTCATCATCAGTGCCAGCACGCTGTAAATAAACAAACCAATAATGTGTGAAATCAGTTATTTCATTATTATTCAGACCAGCACATTAATTTAATGAACAGGCCACGAGTTGTTTTGATTTTTCCACTTGGGAGTGTCAGCAATTGATAATCCAAAATGAGCAGCAAATGATCCAATTCATGATCAGAAGAGAAAAAAACATGAGATTCTCATGGAAATAAGCCTTCATACCCGCATAGACTCTCGAACAGATTCTGCAAAATAAGCAGGCACGCTTTTTGCGCACTTAACTAAAGGGGAGAGAGAAACATAAGTTTTAAATTTCAGTTAAAGGGACAGATTATCCTCCAGTGTCATTATTTATTCAGCCTCATGTTAGGAGTCCATCCTAATAGCAAATTTACATTTAGCAACACAACATGGATTTTCGTACCCACAGCAAGCAGCAGTGCTTCCAGGTTCCCAGTGCACTCATCTTTTATGCTCTCTTCAATGTCACAGCCGGCAATCTTTTTGTAGGCATCAAACACTGAAACAGGGTTACCGAAGCCATTAGGATGGCTCTTCAAGGCAATTCTGAACACATCAAAAGTCTTTGAACACACAAGCGTGCACCTCTTCTCAGGTGTTCGGTGCTCCTGTTGCCGAGTATGTTGATGAACTTGTCCTCGTCCGTGCCAAATTTCTCCTCTCCAGCAGCAAACAGCTCCTGAAACACGATCAATGAACAAACACTTCTAAGGTTCGTAATTTAAACCTGAGGATCCAGTTACGTATTTTCCATGTTTACATCAACATACATACGCAACTCTAATGATTAATCAAATACATGCTGTGTGATTTAAATCCCTTGCTATTTAAGTTGTGAAACACGAAAGGAGATATTAAGCACAATGTCCAAGCATCTGTGTTGAGTAAAATAAAAGTGGATAACGATTTACACTACCAAGCTCAAACAAATCATATTGTTTTAGAAAACTTGTAAATAAAGTGAATCAGTCATAGACAAATTTTTTAGATACTTTTATGGGGCTTTTTGTCTTTTTTGGAGCTTCACACTATAACTCACCATCAACTTATAATAGATGCTTTGATATTCAACCTAACGTCTCCTTTAGTATTTCACAGGAAAAAAGAAAATATTACAAATATGAGGGTAAGCAATTGATTAAAATCACACAAAAGGAAAATGACTCTTTTGAGGAACACAAAAGAAGGAGTTTTGTTTTAACATTAATGTTTTAACTGTTCATAGACATTTTACTTTATTCAACAGAATAAGTCATACACTTTTGAAATGGTGTGAGGAGTAAATGTTTTATTTTAAGGGTAAACTGTCTCTTTAAGAAATTCATAATACTGTATTCACTCATGACTAGGAACTTTACCTTTGTATCTTTCTCCACTCTGCTCTCATCCACTCCCTCCTCCCTGTTTCCCTGAGTATAGGAACATAACCAAGGTCAGAGGACGTCACAGAAACATCAGCCCTCCTCCATCACCGCAAATATGTTGAGACGGAGTGTGGAATTTTCCCTAACCTGGTAAACTCCAATATTGAATTACCCAGACTTTACCACTGAGAACCAATTAATCTTCTCAACAACATTAACTCAAGAGCTGTTTTAATTACTTAAGGATGCCTTCACTGGTGCTCATGTTATCATTCCAGGAGGAAGCTGCTCAGTTTCATCTCTCTCCCATCTCTTGCCCTAATCAACACATTGACTGAAATTGTATATCACAGTATGATACATTTTATATACTAGTAATTTAGTATTGATAGATGTATCATGACAATAGTTATTTATGCTGGAAATTATACTAGAAATGGTTAATATGTGTCAACATTTCTGATAATCCACTGAATTAAATATTTTACAAATTAAAAGTACTAAATACTTTATTTGATTCTCGGAACTAATTTTATTACTTTATTTATTTCAAAATGTGCTGCACAAAATCAAAGATGATTATAACTATTATATACTTCATTCGACTTTTTTATAATCTTTCTTGTGCTCTCTCTATCTTTACCTGTGCAAGGATCACCAGCAACCTCTGGTAATGTCCTGACGTATCACCCATGATGTCTTTTTCCAGCTTGCTTCCATATTCTAGGTCAAGACACATGAGACAGGATCTGTTGACAGTTTACATTTATCTCGACAATTGCTGCTTATTGGTCCCATTGGATTAGTTTAATGGGAAGGGATCAGTTTTAACAGTGATGCCTTCTAGAGAGTCATACAGAGAGTAAGGCATCTTTGAAGAAGGGAACCCCACAGTTAACAAAAACAATTGACCCTTACCATTTGAAATGTATTAGTGGAGTGTTCAAAGGAAATATTAATAGACACGATCATGCTTCAACCTTACAATAGTGGGACATTTTCATGTCAGCCATACATTGTGCCTGCATGATGAATGTTACCTTTCTTATAAGCTTTGGCAATATCTTGTATCTCATCACATGTCCTGGATGCCAGGATCTCGATTAAAACTTCGTCCTCTGTACCCACTCCCTGTAAGAAAATAAACAATTAAAAAGATAACCAATCTAAGATAAGTTCAAGTCTATCGTAATGGAAAAGCATTTTCATAACAGTGTGTTGTTGTTGTTTTTTATTCATTCTTTTTCTAGTTTTTAATTATATCCCATAGACGATGGAAATGTGTGATGTTACCTTGATGGCTTTATGGAGTTCATTTGCATCATATAATATGGATGGATACATGAGGGCCACGATGAGATCCTCTAACTTCCCTCCCAGCTCTGACCGTAAGTCTTTCACTAGATCCTGAAAACATGACCCAAGAAACAGAAGAAAATATGTTGCCCATTAAACTGAAGATGTGAAACTCATTAGCGTTTTAACATTGTTTTAGACCCTCATGACGGCACTGAATTACATCAACTTCAATATGAGGCTGTGTGCAAAACAACAGCTCAAAATGATTAATCTCGATGTACTGCTATTGATGCACAGCAGTGCTTCTAAGCGACTGAATGGAAAAAATAATGATGTTAAAATATTTTTCATAACTTTGAACAGCATTTTTAGTGTATTATCGTTTTCAGAAGATGTACTTAAAGTGAAAAGACATTTTTACATAATTTAGATTCAACAAACAAATTATTCCTTATTTGACACTAGATAATGTAATTTGCTCACCTTGCCAAAAGCCTTTTTATAGGCTGCTTTTATTTCCTGTCTCTGGCCATTACTGCGAGCTGCCAGTAACATGAGGATGGCATCTTCATCAGTGCCTGAAAATAAAGCATTATAGGAGAGGGTGAATGTAAGATATAGTTAAGAGTGAGCCGAAGATGTTTTTTTTTAGTCCACTGATCAGTATAATTTGCTAACAGCAATTACTAGTTATCACTGCGTATATACAGTTACCACTATGTTCTGGCTAATTATAATTGCTTATTATGAAAGGAAAATCCACCTAGATCTTAACAAAAAGGGGTGAACTCTCTTAAAGGTCTGCCTTGAGAAACTTACCAATCCCTTTCATGGCCTTGCGTAAAACTTCTGCATCATGCTTTGCATTGAAGTTCACAAAAGGTTTCACACTTCCTCGGGTTGCCTGTAGAAAACACAAAATCAGAATCAGAATCAGAAAAAGCTTTACCAAAATGAATCTATTGCAAAAAAAAATAATAATAATTCATTATGTAATATAAAGTAGTACATGTTGTTCTATTCTAAAATGCATTACGTGTCAGGTTAACTACAGATATCCTTTGAAGATTCACCAATAAGATCAAAAATTATTTACAGCCCTTATTGGTTGCCAGATATGTTCTCACATCAGAAAAGACAGTATGCAGGACAAAATATTTTTTTATATCGAACCAAAGGCACAAAACCAGGTTTTGTTATTTGCAGACTGAATATGAAAATGTCATATATACATAATCATTCAAGGCACTAAAAAACATGAAGACATGTGGAGCAGGTGAATTCTGAATGGATTAGCCAGCGCAGGTGTTTGAGAATATGAGAAACATCAACCTCATTTATTAAACTCATGCATGTAGTGGCTCGTGTCATGTCTCTCATCATTACCATGTGTAAATATTGAATATATATTTAGCAGACAGATATGAACCAATAACAGTGGAAACTGTTTGCAATAATTGTTCTCTCAGTCTCTAGATGACCTTTCAAAGGCTGGAAGCAACCATTTCCACATTTCTTGTTTACATTGCGATTGTATCTTTCTGGTAACCCTTTAAAACCTCTGTAAACACTATATACACACAGAGTGTCTGTAATCCATACACAACTGATTAAAGATAGACCAAGATTGCATCTCAGGTTAATGATAGTGCTGCGGTGAAGAATGAGATAAGGTATAGGGTTTGGGTTTAGGGTTCAAGTTCAGGTTGAAAGTTAGGGATCAGTTAACCCCGAGACCTTCAGTCTGATTTGATACCAACAGCAGTAGCGTTAATCTTTCCTTGCTCTTATGATTTCTATAATAAAGTGCTATGACAACACATATACATCTTAGAATCACACCAGCCAGTGTCATAGCATTAAACTTTAAAGAAACAACACACAATATGCCAGCCCAAGCGTGGCTAATCCTTGTAGATGTACTACAGTATATGGGTGTTTGCTTGGTTCTGGCAGGTGTGGGATGATAAAGCTAGTGACCTGTTTCGGTGGGTATCCTCAGTCTGATCTGATAATGGTCTCATCTGCTGTAATCTAATCATCCATCACTTTAACCACCACCATGGTGACTTAACCGTCACCATGCCAACATCATGTTACGGCTGGCATTACGGTAAATTAGAATTCAAGGGTTAAGTTATCAGATCTATGCCAACATAGATCTGATAACTTAACCCTTGAATTCTAATTCATGGGAATTCATTTATGTGGAAACTGCCCCGTTATTTATTTATTTGTTTATTTATTTATGATACTAATGATTTTTACAGTTATAATAATACTTACATTTGTATACTTATAGTTAAACTATTAGTTTTAATAAAAAAACAATGTTTTAAACTTAGAGTTAATCCAGCACAACAAGACACAAGACAAAGACCCAAATTAACCTAATGAAACTCATCATAAACTTAAATATTAATACAAATAGTGGTACAAATGCAAAATTATACAAATGCAGCTCAAAACTCACCATTTGTACAGGTACAGGCAGTACTGTGTTCAGTTCTGGAAAAGAGTAGGCTATATAAAGTTTTCATTATCAGAACAGTTATTAAACAGTAATTGAAACTCTTTACGTTGTGAAATTGCACGTCCTAGAATCCACAGTAGCTTAAGGGCTTTAAGACTGTACATAAATAATTCCTGTCATTTACTCATTTAAGCTATGCTGTAACACAATACGTTATCTATTCTGGACAGCGAACATGCCTACCTGATGCTGTATTCAGTCACCTGTGCGCGAGAGGTCAGACTTCTGGCGCGTGTCAACAGTCAGCGAAGTTATTGTAGCTGGATGAAGGACACGCCCTCAAAACCAGCTGTCAATCATACTGACTGACGTGGAGAACAGAGTAAAAGACAGTAGTTGTCACTGTAGGCTTTATATTCTGTGTCCTTGTCTTGGTGAATTAATAATTCTCATCGTTTAGTAGACAAAGGGGTTTTAATTTTATTGCTATTTTATTATTATTTTAATTATAAAAATAGTTAATATAGGAATGACTATGAGATGCTTAGATCCGTTTAAATTTATTTTACAGCATAACTCCAAACGTCCACAAGTGGCCAGTACAGAGCTAAATTTGGGCACATTTTATGTTTTATCTATATCTATATCTATATCTATCTATATATATATATTATATATATATATATATATATATATATATATATATATATATATATATATATATATATATATATATATATATATATATATATAAAACGTTACGTTTTTATTCCCCAACTGGAATTTCTACCTTGAATATATCAGCCAAACAATTGTGTCATTTGTTACATTTCCACAACAATGTAATGTCCGTCACATGACCTTAGACATGTCCTTAGTTTTGGATAATTTCATAGCTATCAAAATAGTTATGTAATAAAATAGCATACTATGAATACTATGACAAAATTATAGCTAGTGTACTTTGGTTCAGCTGTATAAGTTGTTTGTGTGCAGACTAAAGATATTCTAAATATTTTCTTAAGATGACGTTCAGATGATGTTTGCTCAGCTTTGAACATAATCAAAAGTTTTAATATTATTCATTATAGAAGCATCAGGCTTTGACAGAAGTAATCAGCCGAACACGGAGAACCCCTCTCCGAATACTGATTTACTGATACATGTGATATATTGCTTTGGCCTTCCTTAAAGAATTATGTTTTTGTCAGAGCCTTTTAATGATATGCTTATTTTATTTATGTGATTTATACACCACTTTTACACAGCAAAATAAACCTTATTTGTCTCATACTCATTGCTTGCCAGGCAAGAGAGAGACAGCAATATTAAGATTAATAATTATCAATCGATTACTAATGTGTCCGTGGCTAAAGTGCACTAAAGATCACTCACATGTAAGTATGCCTCATCAAATAGAAGAACCCAACTGTTTGTTGGGCTAAATTGCTCAAGTATGCAGTGTGGTGTGAATTTAATTTTCTCATTTGCGTCATGCACGTCAACACACAATGTGAATGGTTTAATAAAAGCAACAGGGTTGACTTCACTTGGATTCATGGCTGAAGATGTTTTACTAGCCTTGTGAATGATATAATGATGACTGAACCATGCGTACACACATACATGCAAAGTATATCATTTGTTTTAGGTTTATTTGGTTTATTTAACTTTATTCACTTTAGTGTGCCAAAGAAAGGACAAGAAAAGACTACTTAAAGAGAGGCACGAAAGCAGAGTAAAAAATATGAAAAGGCACACTTATTTGTTTTACAACACAAACATTATGTCTGAACATTAAACAGTATTGAGTGTGACAGGTCTCCATTGTTAGTTTCCAATTCCAAAAGGAGTTCAGGGTTTCATAATGGAAAATCGTTTTTCAATTGAGACATTTTCTCAATATGCAACATAATTGATTCCTCTCTTTTATTCATAAATAACCCTCTTCATACCAAGAACAAACAGTAGAAAAAAAATCTATTTCTGCACTGAAACTAGTTAGCAGACATATTGACTGATTTATCAATTAATCTGTGTGTGTGTGTGTGTGTGTGTGTGTGTGTGTGTGTGTGTGTGTGTGTGTGTGTGTGTGTGTGTGTGTGTGTGCGTGTGCGTGTGCGTGTGTGTGTGTGTGTCTGATTTTGTGTGAGTGAAAAGTATTGGCTTTACAAACTGAATTAATGTTATTGAAACTATGTCTAGTCAGAAATCTATTTTTTTAAAAGAACTGGTGTCAGAGTAACATTTTTATCAGTAAAAGAAAACACGTTTCCTAAACAGAATTGTGTCTGCTGAAACATATAAAGCATCTGCCATTCTATAGATTAATAAATAGTCAGTAAATAAATCTCACATTTCCATTGCAAAGCTTTAAAAGTCCTCAATACAGTTTTTCATCCATCCAGTATTAGTTGTCACATCTTTGATTGTCCAGCAGCTACAGAAATCAGAGCTGTTTGCAAATGCTCCAAAAGTCCCCTTTTTCATCTTTTTCCATGATGCTTCTCTCTCAGAACACACGATGTCTGCAGGAGCCCAGATGTGGCTGAAGGGTGCTATTGCCTACAGAGTTCCTGAGCTGTTTCAGCAACATCCACAGAAGAAGTCCCATCAAAACCAGCAATACTGTGAAGAGCCCCACATACACACTTAGGTTCCAGCCCCATCCCGCTGTAAGAGGCAAGGAGGTGGATGCCACCAGGAACCTCCTCGGGGAGGGCATCAGTTGCAATAAAATTGCATAAAACTAATGCAGCTCTTTACGGATTCCTGAGTGTGACAGTTCATTCACTTGCTGTGTAAGATTTATCCATGACAGGTGCTCTTCAAATCCTTCCGTCATTAAATCTTTATAATCCAAAAGGAAGCATGCTGTGTCTCTTTGGTGTTGTGCAAAATGAGAATGATGCTTGAAGTCCTCTCTGCAGCTGCACCCCCTCCTCAGCTAATGTTGTTGAGTCACATCCACACCCCTTCATCCTGTGTGTGTGATTGAAATCTGAACACAAAATAAAACCTTAAATTGCCATTAAAAATGCTCAATAATCTAATCATGAAAAACAATGTTATGTATATATATATATTGTTGTTGACATATAGCCTAGGCCTATGGCTGCAATAAAAAGCTGGACAAAATAAAAGTTAGAACCAAATATCTGAGTTGGAATTAATTTTAAGATTGATTAATTAATTTAGATTCATTAAATAACTATTCCAACTCAGATTTTAATTGTTTTATACAATTTTAATATTCAATTATTTCACATTTTTAGGCCACTGGGAAAATAGAACTAAAACATGATAAAAACATTTTATATAAATTGATATAATGTTTAGGAAATTATTTAATGTTTTATCAGTCTTTATGGCATCTGGGAAAAATGGCGTTCACATAGATAGATAGATAGATAGATAGATAGATAGATAGATAGATAGATAGATAGATAGATAGATAGATAGATAGATAGATAGATAGATAGATAGATAGACAGATAGTATTTTCACTGTTTTAAACGAAACTCATTACGTTTTGTGTTACCATGGCAACCAGAGATGGTTTGGGTGGCTGACAAACATGGCGCTGCTGAGGAAACGTGTTAGCTGCAAACAAAAACACGTTTAATGCTGCTGTACTTAGCCGGATTAGTATTTTTGTCCGCGAAGGAAAGCATATCGTTTGGATAAATGTCTATTAAAAGGCGGTATAGTTTTTATTCCCCTAACGTTACACGTTAACTTGACGTGAATGATCTTGTAAACACAGCTAACGTTAGCCACTTCATCCGCAGCAAAATCAGCCATTGACTAATCCGCGAGATAATCCAGTCTGTGACGACTAGCCAGGACTACTGTGTTATATTTCCATCAGCTCGAAATATATATTTATTAAGTACTTTCTTGGGGAATGGTTTAACAGAGAGCTGTACTGGAGCATCTTAAAATATCAACGCTAAACAGAAAACGGTTAACGTAAACTCTGACGATTCAAACGGATCTGTGTTACTTAGTGATTATTTTAACAAACGAGATGGAATTGAACTTAAACCACGTTGATTATCTCCAGGTAAGATTTTAACGTCTCTGTATGTATTTGTACATCTGCTGTGATTTACAGTGGCAAATGGGCACTTGGTTATTTAAAATGCAAACGTGTAAGGTCTGTGGCTGAGACTTTTAGGAATCTTAAATATTAATTATCAGAGAGGAAATGTATTAATGGCAATGTCATCTTTGTTTTCTCAGGTTGGAGTGACATCTCAAAAAACCATGAAACTTCTCCCAGCTGTGGGGCGAAAAGCAACTCAAAAAGTAGTTCATCCATTTTAAAAGAATATTCCAGGTTTAGCGTAAATCAAGCTTGTCAAGACTATCTGTTCACAGAATATAATTACTACCATACATCCTATAACACAAATAATATTACTCATTCCTCACAGTGCTGACAGTTATGCAAAACAGCTACATTAAATTAAAAGTCATTTCATTGAACAAGGAATATTTAAACAGGAAAGTCAATCTTAAAACTTCATCTAAAACTATCATGTCTAGGAAATAAGGTATTAATATATGTAAAACAAATCTACAGTCTTAAAACTTTATATAGTTTCAAGGTCTTGATGACCTTTCTGCTGTAGACTATTTTAGGGGCTTAATTTGTAAAACAAGGGTGCTAGAGATTAGATCCCACTTGTGAAAGAGCATGCGACATGTCCTATTTATTTGAGCATGTGCTTGACATTTCTCCCCAACTCAAGCAAACAGGGAACAAGCATTTGTCTTTGAGCAACCAGATGGCATTTTCTCATTTCAGGTGGCTGTTGCAGATCATGATGGTGTTGTGACTTGTTTTGGAATGAAAAAAGGGGAGGCTGTGGTATGTATCAGAAGTATTTCCTGTTTTTAGTAAACACTAGCATTCAAAAATTTGGGTCAATAAGATGTTGAAATAAATTAACACTTTAATTCAGCAAGGATGCATCAAATTGATCAAAAGTGACAGTAAAGATATTATGATGTTAAAAATGTCTGTTTCAAATAATAAATGCTGTTCCTTTGAACATTCTATTAATCAAAAAATGTATGTCGTTATCTACAAAAATATTAGGCAGCACAACTGTTGATATTGCACAACATTAATAATTATAAGAAATAATTATTGAGTACCAACAAAACAATATTTTTTTTCTCATTGGGTGAAAAATCTTTGGTCTCTTTTTTTTTTTTGTCAGCCTGTGTTCAAATCACTCCCAGGACAGAAGATCTCCAGACTTGAGCTTGGAGGGGCTTTGGGAACCCCGCAGGAAAAGATCTTTGTTAGCTCAGGGTCTGAAGTGAGGGGATATACTAAAAAGGGCAAACAGTTTCTTACATTTGAAGCCAACCTAACAGAGAGCATAAATGCCATGTGAGATCTGCTTCTTGTTTTTTTTTTAATCTTTCGACTGTGCATTTCTATATTAATGATTAGCAAATTTGATCATACATGTAATACATTGTCATTTTTGGATGCTTCACTTTTGTTTGTGCCTTATTTTCCCACAGGCATGTTTCAGGGGCAGATCTGTTTGTGTGTGCCAGTTACATTTATAACCATTACTGTGACTGCAAGGATCAGGACTATTACCTGTCAGGAGACAAGATCAGTGACATCCTGTGTTTACCTGTGGAGACCGTGGGCCGCACTGTGCCCATCCTGGCCTGCCAGGACAGAGTACTTAGAGTATTGCAGGTAGTCTGAAACAATCTCCAGTCATACTGGCCACCATTTATACATCCTTTGTTACATAATTATACTTTAGCAATCACAGGTACTCATTATGTCTATTACTTGGTGGCCGGCCATATACAATACTCGATGCTCGAGTGTACAGTCATCCCATACTTTGTGCTCCATCAGGGCTCTGACCTTCAGTATGATGTAGAAGTTCCCGGACCTCCAACCGTTCTGGAACTTCTCAACAGAGACGGTGGTATGTGCTAAAAATTCATTTTAGCGTGAAAGCATGAATACGTTGAGCCTGGGAAATTGATAATGCATGAAATCTTGATCTTCAGGAAAGGGTGGTGAGGAAGTTCTTTATGGAACAGCTGATGGGAAACTAGGTCTTGTGCAGATTACCAAATCTGGACCCATTACTGGTTGGGAACTGGATAATGAGAAGAAAAAAGGAGGTAGGAATTAGATAGTGAGAGGCTATTACATATAAAAAATGAAGCCGTGCTAATTTGTATTGGTCTTTTCAAGGTGTGCTTTGTATTGACACCTTTGACATTGTTGGTGATGGTGTGAAGGACATCCTGGTGGGAAGGGATGATGGGACTGTGGAGGTCTACGGGTTGGACAGTTCAAATGAGCCAACGCTGCGCTTTGAGAATGTTAGTGAACACCCTCATTTGGTCTGTGAACCATTAAGTATTTACCATTAAACTCTGATCACTACACTTGTGATAATTGTCTTTCTGTGTTTAAAAGGTTTTGTCTGAGAGCATCACATCAATCCAGGGTGGCTGCGTTGGAAAGGAAATGTATGATGAAGTTCTTGCAACAACTTACACAGGTTAGCTGTGACTGTTAAATAAAAGACTTTTACTGTGTGTTTTCTGAGAACAATACTGTGTGGGTGATGTCAGTAAACAGTTTATCATTCACCTGTGTTGACTAGGAAGTCATGTGCCTGTTTTCCAGGATGGGTGTCAGGTCTCACCACAGAGCCTCAGCAGATGGTAGCAGGCCCAGGGGATGAGATCAAGATGAGCCGGGAGACCCAGGGCAAGGTGGCTGCACTCAGGTACTACACATCCGGCTGAATGATGAATCTAAAACAGCAAAGATCTCTTTACTAAACTGGCCTAGGTTTTGAAACGACATGCCTAGTATGGTCATGCATGTGTTTATACAGGGCAGAGTTAGAGCAGCTGCAGGTGAAAGTGTTGCAGGGGAGAGAAAAATACCAGCAGAGCTCTCAGTCCAGCACGGCTGTGTCCTCT
The DNA here is from genome assembly GCF_963082965.1 of Carassius carassius. NCBI lineage: Eukaryota > Metazoa > Chordata > Actinopteri > Cypriniformes > Cyprinidae > Carassius > Carassius carassius. The sequence goes on along the minus strand of NC_081783.1, from coordinate 14,365,281 downwards.
GTGCCAGTCTTTAGCATCAATGACAAATTCACATTGTGCCAGGATGATGCCAGTTACAGCCTCACACTAGAGGTGCAGACCGCCATTGACAACTTGCTGCTGCAGGTGAGAGAAATACACCAATTCATCTTGCTTTTATTTCTATAAACTACTGGTCAAAAGCTTGGGGTTATTTCTTTTTTTTTTTTTTGCGTTTTGGAAAAAAGTCTCTTCACCAAGCCTGCGTTTGTTTGATCAAAAATACAGTAAAAGCAGTATTATTGTGAAATATAATACAATTTTAAAAACTTTTCAGCAGTCATTATTTCCATCTTCAGTGTAACGTGATGCTTTAGAAATCATTCTAATATGCTGATTAAACTTAAACTTTATATTTTTGTGGAAACGTTGACACATTTTTAAGGATTCTTTAATGATTGGAAAGTTCAAGAGAACTGCATTTTTATTTCATTTTTTGAATATATATAAATACAGTTTCAACTCACTTTTGTTTAGATGAATACATCCATCCTGAATATTATTATTATTAATTTCTTTCAACAAAATCTTTTGAGTGTTTGTACATGTATGTTACAATTTACTTAAAGGTGTGCTTCATTGCAGGGTAACGATAACGTTATTCAATGGGTTCTTTTAATATGTCTGGAATGTTGTATTGACCAGTCAGCATTCAGAACTGAAAGTATCAATTTTAATTAAAGATGGTTTTCTGATTTGACTAATTCAGCATTATTTTTACATGTGTTGAAATTACAGCATTGTAAGACTGAAGTTTCTTTACATTTGCTTACATATGTTTTTGTCTTTGACAGAGTGATGTTCCCATTGACCTGTTGGATGTCGAGAAGAACTCAGCAGTGGTCAGCTTCAGTGAATGTGATTCAGAGGTAATAAACCTGTCTGCCAGATAATTAACCTTAATTCATGACCACATCACACGTGTTTGCAAAACTGTCTGTTTGTTCATCTAACCCCACAGTCAAATGGGAACTTCCTCCTTGCCACTTACAGGTGCCAAGCAAATACCACTAGGCTGGAACTGAAGGTGTCTACTTTGTGTCTGGATTATTTTCAGTATAATAACATATATTTATATTTTCGTGAAATTGCAGTTGAGCAGTTGTCCTGATTTTGCTTTAAGGTCCGGTCTATAGAGGGTCAGTATGGCACCCTTCAGGCTTACGTGACTCCAAGGCTTCAGCCCAAAACCTGCCAGGTTCGACAATACCAGATCAAACCGCTTTCACTCCACCAAAGGACACACGCAATCGATCACAAGCGGTGAGCTTAGAGAAATGCAATGCTTATGAATTCTTATCATGCATTTATTCAACCAGCTAAACATTTTCTCTTCATGACTAGGCCCATGAACACGTTAAAACTGACAGGACAGTTCAGTTTTGCAGAGATCCATTGCTGGGTTGTGTTTTGTCTGCCTGAGGTCCCAGAGAAGACCCCAGCAGGAGACGGCATCACATTCTACTTTCAGAACACTTTCTTGGGAACACAGCTAGAAGCCACCTATTGGTGAGGTCTTCAGTATCCAAATATACTGCTACTAGATGATTGCGTTATTAGAGGAAGCATTGTAATCAATCTTTATCATTTTTTAACATAATTCTTTTCCAGTAAAGGTGAGGCAAACTTCAAATCAGACAACATTTCTACCATATCCATACTGAAGGATGTTTTGTCCAAAGAGGCCACTAAGCGAAAAATCAATCTGAATACATTCTATGGTAAGTTCACCAACTGATCTTTTAACTGATTTATGTGGTCTAACAAATGAGATTCTCCGATTGGTTAGTCCAATCACAAGTGGCCAGTGGAGATGCATTTGGGTTGCATAAGGATACTAGCTGCAAATGGTGATCTGTCTTGGCTGACCACTTGTGATTGGTTCTTCTGAGACGGATGTTAATACCAGATTACAGTGATCTCAATTCTTCATGCATCAAGTATGATTAATATGTGTCTGTTGTGTTGGTTGTTATGTTGCTTTCAGAGGTGAATGAGGACTCTGTTAGCCATACTCTTCGAATGATTCATCCCAAGCTAGAGTATCAGTTGATTTTGGCCAAAAAAGTTCATCTTATTGATGCTTTAAAGGTAAAACATAAAAAAGACTTTTAAAAACCCTGTTATAAAAAATAAAAAAGGCCTGCTGAGTGTGTGTGTGTATGTGTGTGTGTGTGTGTGTGTGTGTGTGTGTGTGTGTGTGTTTATTGCATGCAGGAGTTGCAGGTGCATGAGGGGAATGCAGATTTTCTGATTCCAGAGTATCGCAGTATACTGGATGAGTCTGCGCAGCTCTTAGAAGAATATAAGAAACAGCCAGCTCACTTAGAAAGATTGTATGGTGAGTGAATTCAGATGAGCTGGGGAGATTATTTTACAATATATTATTTTAAATTTGATATGTTAAATTATTCTCATGTATCGCAGATTTACATAAGATTAATGTAGTATATTCAGATGATGTCTTTGCAAAAGAATTATGAGTAAACAAACCATTTTGTTTTCTTGCAGGTATGATCACTGATCTGTTCATCGACAAGTTCAAATTTAAAGGACAAAATGTCAAAACAAAAGTTTCACAGCTACTTGCAATTTTAAACAACTATGAACTAGATTCATTGATGGAATTTTTCAGTGAAGCTTAAAGCGTTAGTTCACCCAAAAATGAAAATTATGTCATTAATAACTTACCCTCATGTCATTCCAAACCAGTAAAACCTCCATTAATCTTCGGAACACAGTTTAAGATATTTTAGATTTAGTCCGAGAGCTCTCAGTCCCTCCATTGAAACTGTGTGTACGGTATACTGTCCATGTCCAGAAAGGTAAGAAAAACATCATCAAAGTAGTGCATGTGACATCAGAGGGTCAGTTAGAATTTTTTGAAGCATTTGGTGCAAAAATAGCAAAAACTACGACTTTATTCAGCACTGTCTTCTCTTCCTTGTCTGTTGTGAGAGAGTTCAAAACAAAGCAGTTTGTCATATCCGGTTCGCGAATGAATCATTCGATGTAACCAGATCTTTTTGAACCAGTTCACCAAATCGAACTGAATCATTTTAAATGGTTCGCGTCTCCAATACACATTAATCCACAAATGACTTAAGCTGTTAACTTTTTTAATGTGGCTGACACTCCCTCTGAGTTCAAACAAACCAATATCCAGGAGTAATTCATTTATTCAAACAGTACACTGACTGAACTGCTGTGAAGAGAGAACTGAAGATGAACACCGAGCCAAGCCAGATAATGACTCGTTCACGAGTCTAGAACAAGTTGCATCGGTTTTCGGATCACCAGTAGTTCTTTCGGACAGTTCGATTCAATAAACCGGTTGAAGAAAACGGTTCACCGGTTCTTTTGCGCTCGACGTAATGGCGTCATTGGCGATGATTGCCCTTCATTCAAGCCTTCGGTTTACCCGCGCTCATAACATTAGCACACTCTGTGTGTCGGTCTGCTTCACGCTGAATCACACATGCGCAGTATCATCAGTTCATCGGTTCTCGAATCGGACGCGTCTGACAGAAACGGTTCTTGACTCGTGAACGAGTCATTATCTGGCTCGGCTCGGTGTTCATCTTCAGTTCTCTCTTCACAGCAGTTCAGTCAGTATACTGGATATTGGTTTGTTTGAACTCAGAGGGAGTGTCAGCCACATTAAAAAAGTTAACAGCTTAAGTCATTTGTGGATTAATGCATATTGGATACGCGAACAGTTTCAAATTATTTAGTTCGATTTGGTGAACTGGTTCAAAAAGATCCAGTCACATCGAATGATACGTTCGCGAACCGGATATCACAAACTGCTTTGTTTTGAACTCTCTCACAACAGACACAGAAGAGAAGACAATTTACATTTACATTTATTCATTTAGCTGACGCTTTTATCCAAAGCGACTTACAATTGCTATATATTTCAGAGGTGGCACGCCTCTGGAGCAATTCGGGGTTAAGTGTCTTGCTCACGGACACATTGGTGTCTCACAGTGGATTCGATGCTGAATAAAGTCGTAGTTTTTGCTATTTTTGGACCAAAATGTATTTTCAATGCTTCAAATTATTCTAACTGACCTGATGTCACATGGACACGACATGAGGGTGAGTTATTAATGACATAATTTTCATTTTTGGGTGCACTAACGCTTTAATGGAATGTAAAATTAAAAGCACTTTTTAGGAATGTATTTTGTGAATTTTGTTTTTTGCGATAAACTTTTGGTATTCTATAGGAGCTGAATGTACCATTACAGATTTCAAAGTAAAATGTTAAGTGTTCAATAAACATAAAACCATGTGTGACTGCAGTTGTTTTGTATATTTTTAGGACTCTCATCCATTGTCTTAGTTGCATTTCTACAGAAATAAACATTTTCATGAAAGTTTTGTGTCTGTTTTCTTTGTCTTTCCGTCAGGACATAAACTTTCAATATTTTCAAACAAACATATTTTGAGACATTTTTTTTATTTATTAAAAAAAAATTCAGTAGTATGAGAAATTATTTGCTACAGTAGAGATAACTTGCTAAAATAGTAGAAAATTATTTTCAGTTTTTTTTCTTTAAGTACTGCCTGGGCAGAACTGTTCCCCAAATGTAAGATTTACCCCTGTATATTTATATACTTGTAATTATTGTGTATATATATAATGTATAAACGTGCCAGCATCAGCTTAAATTTACATTGTGTTCAAACTGTTTCAAAATTCCTTTGACTTTAAGCCAATGAAAGTAACCCTCAACGGCTCGAGTAATAAAAGCAGAATCGCATTTGTACTTCCCAGGCTTCCGTATGATCAATGACGTTTGGGTATGTAGCACTCTTGATTGGCCCGTTTCAATAGTCGCGGGCTACTTGAACTGAGACAGCCACAATATCACACCCAAGCAGCTGCAAAAAAAAGCGTAACACGGCGCCGTTTGACTTTATAGAAACAGCTTTTGGGAGCTCTCCGTGCCGTGTTGGGAGGTTTTGCACACCGCTATGGCGCGATTTCTGTAGGATAGGACTGCTGTATGATTTATTTTCGAATCCCGGGTTTGTAAAACGCCGCTGGCAACTGTTTATATTGTGTTTTTGTCTGGATTTCAACAGCTAACGTCTTCCAGTTTCCCCAGTTAGTCTGCTTATCCATGCTTTATTAGTTATTCACGTGTGTGTTGTTTGATCAAACGTGTTAAACCGCATCGAAGGACTTGAGTTGATCTGCTGTAAGGATGTCATCTGTCGATCAAACACGAGGAGACTCGGGAGCAGATACTCACAATCAAGAAAACGTGCTTTCACGACTACGAGGCCCAGTGAAGAACAGAAGTGAAAATCGGGAAAATGTCCATCCTAAGCCAGGCAACAGGACCGTGCTGGGCGCCCTGGAGAACCATCAGCGCCGCCAGCCCGTCCTGCGCGGGGCTAAACAGGTCAGAGCACGCATGGCACATCAATGAAACGTGCTTCTGTTCTAGACCGATTTCATCCGCCTGTGTGTAACATTAGGATGCATTAGTATTTAGTTTAATAATCAATTTGTTTTGTTTTTAACAAGTGCTAACTTCATAATATTTATTCGATGAACTGAACGTTGCTGTAGTTGAACCAGTCAAAGTGCTTGCATTCATTGTCCCTTTGAATCACGAAAACCTACATCTCCTTCCCTTTTTTTTGTTATTCCCTATTGGGTAAAACTTCATTTATGGCGCCACAAGTTCAAATATAATGCATTGTTAAATTCCCGCAGATCATTCCCTCCCAAGCACACCGCCATTTTGCACACCATTCACTGCTCCACCACAGTAAAGCAGCTGTTCGCTAAAATTAGAACTATTGTGGTCCCTAATTTTCCAGATGGGTCTTGATTTTTATACACGTTCTGTGTGCAATAAAAGATGTTTGTGAATGAAGCTGAAATGAAACATGCCTTTTTATTTCCCACATTAGTTCATGTAGTCTGGTTACATTTTCCACTTCCCAGCGATCCCTTTATTATTGCGACAGGTGATAACTATGGAAGCATATGGGTAGCAATATGCAATTTGGGGTGTAATATGCAAAATGACAATGCAATATGTAAAATGACAATGCATTTCTGTATTTACATTTACATTTTCCAATACATTTGTGCAACGTTTGGTGCAAAATGAAAATTAAATTACAGAATTTTCATTTGCCATTTCATACACCAGTTTTAATATGTAAAATGAATACTAATTTTAGCGCTTTATAAGTTGCAAAATTAAAATCAAAATGTATTACAGAAATGATTAGATATGTCTAACATGTTCAAGCAAAAACTGTGGCAAAATTATCATTTAAATGCTATTTTTCTTAAATGCATTAACACTCAGTCAAGACACTTACGATTGCATTTTCATTCAATGTCCCGCAATGAATGTAACAAAATTACAAAATGCAATACTACAGCCTAGAAATAATTTGCAGGTCTCAGCAGCACGAATTATGTGCCCAGCTACATCTGATTCAAATATTATGCTAATTAACAGTGAGCGGTGGTTTCAGACATTACAGTGCTTCACTCACACTGACTCTTATTCTGCCAGAAAGAATGAAAAGACCGAGCTGAAGGTGCAGCGATTCGACCAATCAGATGAAAGCTGTGTTTCAGCCCCGCCCACAAGTGGGGATGAAATATTAAAGCCATAAACCGAAATGATCAAAACGTACACGGACCAACTGTCTTGTCCATGTTCTTTAACTTGAATCCTCTTCTTGAGATTTGAGTCTCTTGACCTTCTGCAAGCCCCTCCTTGTTCACGCAGTGATTGACATGGCGGGAGGGGGCGGACACGTGATCGGCTCGGAATGCATTTTCAATGTGCACATTGAATTTTGCTACATTCATTGCGGGACATTGAATGAAAATGGAATCGTAAGTGTCTTGAATGTGAGTGTTAATGCATTTAAGAAAAATAGCATTTAAATGATAATTTTGCCACAGTTTTTGCTTGAACATATGTTATACATATCTAATCATTTCTGTAATACATTTTCATTTTAATTTTGCAACTTATAAAGTGTTAAAATTAGTATTCATTTTACATATTAAAACTGGTGTATGAAATGGCAAATGAAAATTATGTAATTTAATTTTCATTTTGCACCAAACGTTGCACAAATGTATTGGAAAATGTAAATACAGAAATGCATTGTCATTTTACATATTACATCCCAAATTGAATATTGCTACCCATATGCTTCCATACTGAACCCGCACACAAAATTAGTTTGTTCAGAACATATTTAATATGCTGTACACACCAATAAGCTTTTTTTTTTTTTAAACCTACATTTCAACTTAAAAAAGAAAAGTTAAAGTAACGTTACTTGTGTGCTTTCCTGAGGCTCAAACAGTTCTCATGAAACTGGCAAGATTGTGGGTTACATTCCCAGTGAAATTAACATACATGAGCTAAACTTGCTGTTTTAAACCAGCAAGTTTCTACAGATAAAGGCATGTAATAAACAAATGTAACTAACTACCCTCAGAGTTTAGTTGACAAACTGAAAAATGAAGCGTCACTGACTCTAAAAACCTCAGAACTATTATACATCTGTGTGCACATTTCAAGTCATAGTGTTGATACTTTTGCATATGTCTTTGTGACCTGAAAATAAGTCACAATTTCAAGAAAAAACTTCCAGTATTTCGGACCACTCAAAATTAAACTGGTCAAATTGAACTGCTACCAGATGAAGCTACTGCAAAAAGGGCCTGTAGTCACTACAAGATTACAGGCAGCACTTTAATCCAGTTTTCTGTTTCAGGTCTCTGGGCCCCAAATAATTGCATGCAAATCTGAAGAACATGGCAGAAGTTTTGGAGAGAAGCCTTCCACCAAGCCACCTGCTTTTCAGATCCACGTGGATGAGCCCGATGGTGCATGCTCGAAGAAACCATCTACCCAAAGAGCAACCATGGATTGCTTCCCTCTCACACTAAATCCCACTGTGACTCGCTTAAGGCAGCCCCTCGCCACTATCGATCTGCCAATGGAGGCCAGCTTTGGTAAGATAAACAAGTGAAATTCAATGCTTATCCTATCTTGTTGCACTTTACAGAAAACATAACGCCCACAAAATGTACAATTCTCAATACATAGATTCTCCTATGGATATGTCAGTAATTGATGGTGAGGAAAGGCCCACAAATGTCAATGCAGTCTCTGATTATGCAACGGAAATACACACACACTTGCGGGAAATGGAGGTGAGGAAGTTAAATGTGTTGCGTGTGTCAATGATGCATGTTCTCTTCTGATTGGCTCAATGATTACGCTTTTTGTAACACAGGTCAAGTCGAAACCAAAAGCAGGTTACATGAAGAAACAGCCGGACATCACAAACAGCATGCGTGCCATTCTGGTGGACTGGCTAGTGGAGGTGGGAGAGGAGTACAAGCTCCAGAATGAGACCCTCTACCTGGCCGTGAACTACATCGATCGCTTTTTGTCTTCCATGTCTGTCCTGAGAGGAAAACTACAGCTAGTTGGCACAGCTGCTATGCTTTTGGCTTCGTAAGTATCATTGCTTTAAAGCCCCAGACTGCACAACCTTCCCCCTTGCTGCTCTCCATGCTCACACTTCTCTGTTTGACTGTAGGAAGTTTGAGGAGATCTACCCCCCAGAGGTGGCAGAATTTGTTTACATCACTGACGACACCTACACAAAGAAACAAGTGTTGAGGATGGAGCATCTGGTGCTAACCGTTCTCTCGTTTGATCTTGCTGCTCCAACAATCAATCAGTTCCTCACCCAGTATTTCTTGCACCAGCCTGTGAGCAGCAAAGTGGAAAGCTTATCAATGGTGAGAATGTTTCCTGCAGTTCAGTAGTTGTGTTGTGTGGTGTATACCTGTTATCACATGAAACGGTTTTGACACTGTTTTCAGTTTCTTGGTGAGCTGAGCTTGATAGATTGTGACCCCTTCATGAAGTACCTCCCATCTCAAACCGCTGCTGCAGCTTTCATTTTGGCCAATCACATAATTGCAGGTGGATCATGGGTAAGTGCACAATCACCTCGGGCAAAAACTAGGATGTTGGTTGTTGATGTCTAGGTAGAAAAGCCCTTGGCTACCTGCTGGTTAATCGGTCCGTGTTTTCAGTATCAAAATGTTCCAGTATGTTTATGCTGACGTAGGGTCTTGGTTTTTCCTCATAACTCTGTCTCTTGCAGTCGAAGGCACTTGTTGAGATGACTGGCTACACTTTGGTGGATCTTATGCCTTGCATTCAGGATCTACATCAGACCTACCTCGGTGCTGCTCAGCACACACAACAAGCTGTTAGGGAGAAATACAAGGGCTCAAAGTAAGTTTGCTTGCTTTACTCGTTCAATAGCTGTGTTAACAATGGCTAATGTTTTCCTCTGGTTCCCTCCAGGTACCATGAAGTGTCTCTCATTGAGCCTCCAGAGAAGCTGATGCTGAACTAACAGCTTATCATCGTTCATTGGTTCCATACCTCTATGGGAATTGTGCACTCTTTTTGATGCTTCATTTCCATAACTCCAATAACTGAACCCATAGCCTCAATTTCATGGCAATGGTGAGATCTTAGTGATATGTACATTTTTATTTGCAGTCCTTAAGGATTGGACTTATCTTTTTGTTTTTATATATATATAATGCTTGATACAACCAGATATTTGTACATTAGGTAATCAAGCATTGTTTTAATATTTCAGTGTTTTGTATTCTATTTTTATGAAAGACTCCCAGCATTGCACTTATTTTGGTTGACGTAAACCCTCCTTTTTACATCTTAATAAAAGTGCAGCTGGCCTTGAATTTGTTTTTCGTTTCTTGCTTCTATTAATCATGTTTGGTTGAATGGGAGGGTAGGGATTAAACTGATGGTATTTTAAGGTCACTTAAATGCTTACAGGATTTAAAAAACCTGTTAAATTGGGTACTACAAGAATACTACACAAATTTTGTAAAAGGCAGTTTTGTCATGGTTAAAGGGCATTGTTAGGTGCACTAGATTTTACAACTTAAACTGATTTATTTGTACAGTATATTATCAAAATGGTTACTTATACTGGCAATTATTTACTTAAGCACTGCTTGGGACATGATTAAATTTGAAGACTTGTTTTTTTCCATCTTTTGTGAAATCACAGTAATGCAAAAGTATCATACTATTGGCACAAATGGGAATGCAAAAAAAAAAAAGTTATGGTTTCACTACCACATGACTATAAGTGTTGCTTTTAGACACTATAATTAAAAAGGTTCATTAAAACGTCAGCAAATTTAGTAGGGTTTCAGTCTTTTGCTAAATATACATTTGGTTACAGCAGGTTTATACAATATTATGAAGAGGATATAACCGTTTCGCCAGCAACCCAAGCTGCAACTGTCCTCAAATTTCAAAAGGCATTTCAGGAGGTTCTGTGGACCTGTTTAATGGGTGGTTGATATTTTATCCCACAGGAAACTCAACCTAACACCTTACAGTTTTAAGGTATGGCAAAAAAAATCTACATGCCAGCTTTATTGCTCGTTAAATTACATTGCTCAGCAAAAACTTTAAAATCTGAACTTAAACCACACTTGGTAGTTACAACTCAAGATCATATTTGATTTTATTCATCTACATAGACCATAGTTAAAAACAGAGGCAATAAATATAATCGTGACATGCCTTGAACAAGCAAATAATTGACAATATCTCAAATGCAGTTACAACTTCCCCTGACCATTAACAGCATTAAAGGCAAAAAAAAGAACAGTTGAGTGTAGGGCTCTATACAATAGATGAGAATCACAGAATATTTGACAACACCTCAATCATATGTTCACATGAAAAAGGCATCCTCAAGTAACATCTGAAACTTCCTGAACCCAAATGGCATTCCGATCATTGTCAACTATTGGGAAAGGCTCAGGGCAAAGTACATTAATATTTTCAAGGTAATCCAGTACAATGAAAAAAAATTAGCAAGAACATGTAAAAGTGGAATCAAAAAAAAAAAAAATGGACAAGCCTAGTTACAATGTGATTTCTCAATGTTGTGTTTTGTTACATCTTGCTATTAAGAGCTATATCTATTTACCCTACAGTTAAGATTAGATTAAACATCTCAAGGGCTCCACTCTACCCCCTGAAAATCAATATGAATATAAAAGCTGTAATGAACTGAAAACAGTTGTACCCCTTATCAGACAACTGTGTACAGAGATACATCTTGCTGTTTTGTTTTTTGGATGTAGTCTGTCAGATTGATAGTCTCTCCAAACATAGCAAATGCTTCAGTGCAGAGGAGGACATCCATCTCTGAGTGATCAGACTTGGCCATCTTTGTAAGTCAATCTCAAAACTGTCCCAATCTGTGAACTGTGTGTATAAGTGTGTGTATGTTAGTTAGACACCGGTGGGAGCAAGGCGGCTAACAAAGGCAATGCTGTTGAGGCACATCCTCCTGAAGAAGGCTGGACAGCTGGGCTTCATCACAAAATGCTCCAGTAAAATCCTCAGCTCTGTGAACAGAGTCCTGACAGGACAAAAACAAAAATATTTTGGGTAAATTGTGCACGTGTACATCTAACACTAGTCAGTGTGTACACGAGGTACACGCCTCTTACCGGCAGTATGGGTTGCGTCTTGAGGAATAGCGCAGAGTGAGAAACCTATAGTAGATGAATGGCTGAAGCAAGCTGCCTTGGCCACTGTGAATCACAAACCAAACATCATTCCCTCTTATTACAAGAAACACGGCATGGCTTTAATCGTCCTTTTCGCCAGCAACAAACCACTCCTTTTTCTAAACCCAATAAAGCCTACTGTGTCATATTTGATAGATAAATTTCTAAATGTATTAAAATTATTATTAATTATTAAAACTTGAGCTCTACATTCTCCTTTATCATACTATATGAACCATAAAAACCTGATATAATACATATACATATATAACACATATACTTATTTCATGTGTCGGGATTTAAAGGGTTGAAAACAAACGTAACACCAGACAAAACAGCTGACCATCAGACCTTACCTAAAGAGCATAAAGACTGTGGCTGGCATCAAAAAGATCTCATTGCAAGCGACAAACTTTAAGATGTTCTGCTGATTGGCTGTGAGCTTGTTCAAAAAGTTCCTCACAAACATAAGGCTGTTTGGGCCCAAGGTCTGAGAACAGATGAAACAGACACAAAACTCGGGATGGAATTATGACAAATACACATCTCACAGCAATATAAATGAAAAGGGCAGAGACTTACATCAAGGACTTTTTTAGTGTAGCTGGTGGCATGGAGAAGTGAGAAGAGGAACACTGGAAAAATGCTCACTAAGAACAAAAGTCAAGGATACATAAAGACAAAATTATGCTATAACAAGAAAAACAGATATTTTCCCCCAAGATATCTCCAAAGGAAGAGGTCTTTGAGAAAGGATACTTGTGATTGGGTAGGAGTTGACCAGGATGAGGGAGTAGAGGAGATAGTGGCAGCTGTCCTCCTGTAAGGCCTGGGACAGGAAGGCTCTGCTCAGCTGAAAGTGAGGAAGTCTCTGGTGCAAACGCAGAGCGCTGGTCAAAGCGTTTGCCAGCAATGCCCTCTGATAGAAGTTAGTAGCTGCTTGAGGCCTGAGCAGAGAAAAAGCAATCCTTCTTTTTCCAATCATTGACTTAAAAAGTAATCTGTGAGTGTGGATGTGTCCTTACTACCCTAAATAGTCCTCATCTTACTACTGAAATCCCATCAAGTACAATATTGTTAATGCCTATTGTATTGGGTCAACTCTAACCCACACTTAATTTTCAAATTGCTTGAAATACTGATATTTCTTCTTGGATTTGTGATATGAATGTGCATGCAAAGGTTCAATACAGAGATGCGTTTTGGAAAGGCTGTACAAATGTTGTGTTCAAATATGAAATAAATGAGAACTTGTGAAATATTCAATATTGAGATTTGTTTTTTGAATCATCCAAGGAAAATTAACTTCAATAACTCACTTCTTAATCTAGCAGGGTTTCACATCAAAGACACATCACATAGTTTTGGCAAATGAAAATCAATTTGGGTCAATTTGATCCTTAACAAAACGTCAAACCCAGTTTTTGAACAAAACAGAGTGGTAAAAAAAAAAAAAGCTTGTTTAAGTGCCTTGTAAAAGAAGATGACTCACCCAAGCAGTGGCAAAATAAACATGATGGAGCAGTAGACAGTGAACAGCCGTGACAGCCACATAGCCGCTTCCAGCTTATTACTCAAGAGGAATTGCTGCAATACATTAATAAGATCCTCCTGAGTCAAGGTTATAATGAATATACAAACATATATGTGTGTGTGTGTGTGTGTGTGTGTGAGGTCATTGTATAGTAACTGAAAGAAAGGTATCAAAACCTAAAAAGTAATTTCACTTACCACAGGTCCTAACTGAGGAGGTGGACTCCTTTGCTCTGTGTCTGCCATCTTTCAAATATTACAAGGCTCTGTTTCTTAAGAGAAATAGACATAATAAGCTTGCACACAGAACTCCAGAAAATAAACAGTGCACATTCATGTACCCAGGTAGCTTATTAACTTTAGAAACAAAAAAAATGACAAAGTGACTTGAGTTAATCTTTCTAGTAAAGCCTGAAACAGTTCTTAAGCCGTTAGTCTTTGTGTATTTCGCCAGGTGTGGTAGTGGACAAAACACATTAGCTCTAACTAGATCTATGCTTTTTGATTATGCTTATTTAAACATGAAGCTTTCTTACAATTTGTTGACAATTTTTTTTTTATTATTGTTTATCACCAAGGCACTATTACAAATCGGTGGGAGACACATTCATGATGTCAACCAAAGCAAAACTACACTTGTCAATGTAAATGCTGTGACTGACTTCTCATGACAACAGAAAAATCAACCGGCAAAAAATACAGATTTGAAAATATTATTGAACACGTCAATCGTTTCCAGGTTTCGTAAAATACTTAACTAAATGCAGACGAATGGTCAATCATGTAGTAATAAGTAGCCTATTCACTTCAGTCGAAATACGTCGGAAAAATCTAGAACACTTCATTACCCAGAGGAGCTAACAATGTAGCCGACAAGCTAACTCTGCACACAGCCACTGACTACAGCCACTGACAGCCCTGAAATACCTGCAACTTATCTGCGTATTTACATTACCAATATATAATATGAAATTTATCGATACCTGCGATATATTGTTGATTACCAGGTTTTGTGAGAAGGCAAAATTTGGCTTTATTTTCACCGCTCGGGGCGCACACGCTTCACTCCGGAAAAACGCAAAGGAGGTTGGTAAAATGAGTCGACCTCACGACCTCTGTGGGTTACCGAAATCTCGCGATGTTTCGGCCCACATGATTTGCTACATTCTTTTGCACTTTGTTGTCAATCAGCTGTCAGTTGTGTTTTTTTCTGTTCCTGTATTTCAAATATCTGCTTTAATATTTCAAATATACTCTATAGTAAAACTATAAATATTAAATAACAATGAGGATCTCTATCATAATAATGATGAGTTCTCTGTTACCACAAACACCCAGATAGCAGCCACCCAAACCAGTCAGAACCTCTGGTCTATAATATAGAACATAGATAGATCAGTGGTCAGAACACATTCAAGCGCCACTAACATTTTCTTTAGGATATGTAAAAATGTAATTTTGCCACTCTCCCACTATCATGCGGGTGAAAAAAAACCTAACTTGTGTAGCAATAATAATAATAAGTAATAAATAAAAAAATAAAAAAATAAATAAAGTGTGAGCGAGAGAAAGCCAGAGCCACTCTGGAGATGTTAAGAGTCAGTACGTCATTGTAGCATTTTCCCGTGTCATAACGACAAAAGGTCAGAAGTTACTTTTTATTCGCTAAGGCGCAGCTGGGCTGGTTTAAATATCCAGCATGGGACGTTTGTAGTCACTTACACACAATTAGATATTTATCTGTTTTTAATTTCCATGCAAGTGCATGAAAACTAAATCATTTCAACAACTGTTTGCATCTCCCTTGTGAACAGCGTGCACGGTGCCAACCCTGGGTGTCTAGTCCTGCACAGCTGCACGGAGACACAACATTATTCAATATTTTACAGCTTGCATGTTTTACATGCTTTGGATTTGGTTCTGTGTAACTCTTCAGATGTTGGCGTTCGAGACGCTTCTCGTAAAAGAGTTGCAAAAACAGCAGAGCAGGGCAGAGTTCTGTGACAGTGTGCTACAGACTTGAGGTCCCTGAAAATGCAATGTATCCCACAGCGAGTGGACCGGCCTGCTTGCCCCAGGTCTACGTATGTCCCCCTTCAGCTTCATACCAACAGCCTCCAACCCCTCTGCCACCTCACCCTTACCTTTCTCAAAGTACAAATGTTGAGCCATTGGCAAGAGAGGACCAGTCAGCATTGGGGATCGTTTCAGAGAGCGAGGAGTGTGTTTTAGAAGCATTTTCACAGTTTGAGAACAATATCCCAGGTTTTATCAATTACTTTCTTGACACCAACATCGCACAGGGTACAGGGCAAAGGAAGCAGAGTCAGAGAGGGATGAGAGGGGATGTCAAACCTGAGGGAAGGGCTATGAGGGTGCGGAGGGCAGGAGCATGCATTGGATTTGCTTTGAAGGGAGGATTGAGAGTTTGTGAAAGAGAGCAAAATATGAATAGGTGCGGAAGAGTGGCGAGGCCGGCCTGGATGGGGCAAAGTGGGATTAGGGTTGGCAGGATGCTAGACACCAGACAAATGTTCAAGAATCAAGAGAAGCTTAAATGGAGACGACAAGGCAGAGGAGCGGTTAAAGAGGAAGGAGAGGGAGGCAGAACAAGGGGGAGACCCAGGCAGAGACAGACAGGAAGCAGAGGCAGATTGGTAGAACCAGTGTGTCAGGTAAGTGTCTCATGACATCTTTAGGTGAGAAGGTATGACAAAAAGAACAAAAATCTTCTGTTTTTAATTTTATTCATTTCTATTTGAATGAATGATTTAAACGGGTCATATCACAAGCCATTTAGTTTTTCTTGATCTTTTGAGGAAGAAGTGTTGCTTTGGATAAAAGCATCTGCTATATATTCATGAAAATACTGTAACTTGGAATGCTCAAAACGTTCTCTCAGAACCAAAAAGTCGGTTCAAGGAGAATAAAATGTCTCGTTCTGATCTTCTGCTATGTCAGACAGGATGAATGCAATGATGCATGGCACATATATGCCAAATAAATATTTAAAATATCAAAAATACACTATCAGTTTGGTGTCAGCAAGACCATTTAAAATGCGTTAAATTGAACAAAAATGACATTTATAATGTTGCTAATTATCTATTAAAAAATGCTCTTCTTTTGAACTATGTAACCATCAAAGATTAATGAAAAACAATGTTTACAGTTTCCACAAATATATTAAGCTTTCCAACTGTTTTCAGCATTGATGATAATAATAAATGTTAGTTGTGCAGCAAATCAGGATATTAAATTATCATGTACACACAATTAAGACTGGAGTATGGCTGTTAAAATTCAGCTTGACATCACAGATGTCAAAATACACATGATATATTAAAACCAAAAACAGTTATTTTAAATTGTAATAATATTTCACATTATTACTGCTTTTCCTATAGCTATTTTTACAAATGCTGCCTTGAGGAGCATAAGAGACCTTTTTTAAAAACAAACAAAAATCTTACTGACCCCAAAACATTTAAAAGTTTATTAAATATAAAACTATGAATGTATGATATGACCCCTTCATATTATAAATGTATCTAAGCAGTTACTCTAATGTGGTCTGAATTAAAACACTTGTCTCTTTTTCTGTAGGATACAGCTCCACCTCAAAGAGGGCGATGAGGTCGCCCCCGAAAACATCCTTTGTCCAGACCAGATCTTTCCCAAAATTTCAACGGAATTTCACCACCTGATCTGAAAACCTTGAACCCTCCACTTCCATCCATGTCACATACCGCAGCTCTCCCAGCAGCCAATCAGACCAGCCTCACTCAGCCAATGGACCAGCTTATAGATGATGTCATTGCACAGCTCCCATTTATGCCCAGCAATCAAAATGGAATAACTGTAGATTCCAACATGGATCATACAAGAACACAGTCCTCAGTTAAACTCACAGATCTGGGTATAATCCAACTGCAGTCTGAAGGTGAGCTGACCGACATACTTGATAGTTTTCTGAGAACGTTTGAGAAACACATTGGTGTATGCGATTTTAGACGTCCAAGATGGGATGGTGCCCAACCTAATAGATGGAACCCAGACCTCTGGACAGAGTTACACAGTCCTCACAAATGCACATGCCACTTGAGTGAACACAACAACACAGGGGTCAAAAGCCTCATTATCCAAGAACACACCACGAGTATCATCTGCATGGAGACCTCAGAAACCATCAGGTTTTTGGCAGGTGTCAGGTGTGAGAATGGAGAAATCAACAGGACAGCAAAGTGAACAGAAGCCTAAATCTGGCAGGATGTCCAGGAGCCAGAGTAGGAAGAGGAAGCTGGATTTTAATGAAGAACTGCCTAGGAGAGACAAGCTTCCAGCCAAACGGAAGAGAAAAAGTAAAAAAGAACAAACAGATAAGACAAAGGTAGATGCTTATCTACCAAAGGAGAAAAAGAGAAGTAAAAAACTAGCATGCTGCATAGTGAAGAAAAGTGCACCGGCAGAACAGCTGACTCAAGCTGCTGTAATGCAAGTGCATTAAGCAAAGTCATAAAAACAGCCAGTGGCCAAAATGTGAAGTGTCTCAAGCAAACGACCGAGCCTTTGGATCGGTCAAAATCCTCAGAGCTGCAATGTCACAAAGTGTCCAGTCCCGTAAAAGAGAAACAAGTGGGACATGCTAAAAGAGACACTACTGAGACTCTTCTAGAAGGAAGTATGTTAAAAGTGCAACGCAGGACACAACCCAAGCTATATAAAAGAGGCTGGCAACCAGAATCTGCAATCAGCTAATGGTAATAGCTCAAAATAATTCCGTCCTCTGTCAATATTACAGATTTGGATATTTAATTGTTTATGGACATTTCTTTTATTTTACAGATCGTATAGATGTATAGATCGCCTTTGCTGCCATCTAGTGTTCACATAAAATAATTTTTCAAAAACCCAAATTATATTTGGCAAAATTACAAAATGAACCATGAAAATGTTATTATATATAATAATGCTTGTCATGTCTAAATTAACTTGTAGCAGTGTTATTTATTTATGTACAGTTATAGTATATATAATTTAAAAAAAAATAGTTTGTTTTATTAATTTTGCCTATGTGCCTTTGTCATTTTTGTGTGTCTTTATTTCAGTTTTATTCCAGTTTTAGTTTTATTCATTTTAGTATTTAAGCTTATTTTATTTCACATGGTTGTCAAAACAACATTCTGTGTGTGCTTGAGTATTTAATCTAATATTGTATTCTATTTCAGCTGTGTTTTGATTAACAGTTATTTTTAATAGTTTTAATTTTAGCTAACAGTAACAACCCTGGAAATTTAAATAATTGTTTTTTTTTTATTTAGACAAAATGGTATAAATTGAACAGATTGATCATGTATAATAATAAGCCTTTATTAATACTACCCTCTTGTAATAATTATTTATTCACAGGTTGCAGCATGTCAGGAGGAGAGAGACTGATGGAGGATGTCTACAGCAAGCCAAGATTTGAGACTCTCTCAATGATGCTTCTTTGTAAAGATGCAGCACAGAAGGCATCATGCTTAAAAACATGACAGACAAGTCTTTTGTCTCACATGCACAAGACCCAACCACATCTCTTGAGAAACTCGGAAATCCAGCAGGGTCAGTAGCCATTTCAGAAGAGGATGAGGATGTTGATGTTGTGGAGGTCTCTAGTTCTTTGTCTGAGTCCTTCTCTGTGCTGCTACAAATATTGTGCTCAGCACAGAGGACAGTGAAGAAGACGACGACGTTGATGTGATAAGTTTAGGATCTAATTAAGTGTGTAGCAATTTATGTTTACAACTGTTTAGCTTCAGAGTACTGAATAAATGTGTGTTGGTGCATATTTGAAACACCGTTTCAAATGATCAGAGACTTAGAACATGGTATTTTTTACCTGTGTATTATTCAATACATATTTCACACAATGTGACACTTGGCAGTATTTGCTCTTTCTTTGAATGTTAAAGTTTATTTTGTGTCACAGCTGTGCCTTTTAATGATTGAGACTGATATTAATGCATGCAGAGTTTTCTTGTAATTTGCTGTGTTCCGTAGCCATGCTCAGAAATAAAAGACATGGATCCAACCTTGGTTGTTCTTGTTCAAATACAGGTTTCCACATGTTCAAAGGGTGACCGGCAAAACTCAATAATACAAAATAACCATTAGTGACATTTTACAATGAGGTCTTGTTTGCTTAAGTTAATAAGCTACAGTAATATGCCCTAACAAAGAGCAATGTGTTTTACAACATTTATTAATATTTGTTAGTCTGACTTCACTGTGCATTAAGTGATTTTAACATACAACTTTTGATTTTAAAATGTATTAGAAATTAAACTATAAAAAATACTTAGAAACATTTAATAATCTTATTTTAAACAAGCTAAATCTTACTGTACAGAACCTAGTCATGTATAGTGAAAGAACTGTTGGTGTTATTGTTCATTACCGGTAAACTATATTATCACCCAGTTATATATTAAAAGTTGGATCTATAAGTACATCCTATACACTGACATAAAGGAATATATGCTATATAGCACATTGCAGCTGCAGGATTGTTTATATTTTTACTAAATGTGAATATACTATATAGCAAATCTGAACTATTCTGTGGCATGTATTGATGGAAAATGTAAAGTGTATTATCGCTCAGCTCTATTCTGTTATTTGCGACAATAAGGCATAAGGATTTTAAAATATTAATTAAAATGAATAAGCTGAATCAACAGATTCACAGTTTATCCGTTATTACTGACAATCCTATCAATAACCACACAAAAAAAAAGCAAAAATTCAAACATAAATGCATAAGACCCTAGTGAAACTGAAATATACTAAAACGTATTTGAAATCCATTTATTTCATGCTAAGTATACTACAAATAGGTTTACATACTTAAGTACTTAATTAAAACGTCTGCAATTATACTTTTAGTACTAAACTTGTATATTTAAAGTCTGCTAAACTGGAAAAACTAATTTTGTAAATAATGTAATATATTCCTTAAACTATATACCTACTCTTTGTGGTCAAATACTAGTGATGTGTACAGTTTTAAGACATAATAATAATGAATGTACTTTGTGTAACTCACACACAATAATTGCAAAGAACTGAGTCACTGGAATGAACACAAGTTTATTTATTAAGCATTTATTTGTCTGTGATTTCTTTTTCTTTTTTTGTCATCCTTCTACATATTACACCTGAGCTGCTCTCGGCCAGTCCCCCTCCAGGGATATGGCCTAACTTAGCTTTGGTTTGCACTGGTTGTGTGGAGCACCTCCAGAGGGTGTTGTTTAGCACCTGACATTAGTCATAGTCAGAAATGTGATTGGCACCCTCCTGTAAACATGATGATATGTGTGCCTTGTAGATGTGTGTGTTCCTAGCAATAAAAAGACACTCGTTAGGAAAAACAGTGTGAGCGCATGTATGTGTAAAGTGTGTTTGTGGGGCGGCAGGGTGATCGGTGAAGTGTCCCCCGGTGAGCCTGAGCTCTTAGTGCTGGATTCTGCGGATGGACTGGATCTGAGGGGTCTGGCTGTGGGAACCCCAGTTTCTCCAGTGCTGAAAGTCTCCGCTGTGCCTCTCACACTCCATGATGTACTGCCTTCCCCTGTATCCTGGGAACTCGTAACACACAAAACTGCACACAGAGATGGAGAAATGAGGGTCAGGTATTTCTGTGTTGAAAAGAGATATACAAAGATGCAATCCCACACATTATCAATCCTTGCAATCCTTTACAAAAGCAACATTTCGACTGGATTTCACGTGTGCCGGATATGGGCCGGATCTGGGCCAACACTATGTTGCTTTCTGGGAAGACATCTTTTTATATTTTGGACATTTGTGTTGTACCTTTTTTCCTACGCACCAATCATTTTTTTCAGGTGTGCTGAGTTTGTGTTGATTGTGTTGAAAAGAAATAAATAATGGGAAAACACAGAGAAGAGACTCACGCGCCGCACTGCACATGCATGGAGCCCACTTCAGGACCACACCATCCCATGGCCTGCAGAGAGGGGTAGTCGTCACACAGCTCCACACAGCGGCCCAGGAAGTTCTCCCTCTCGAAAATGGTCATGCGACTGCTCTGGTGAGACTGAGAGGAGACGAGAGAGAGAGATTGACCACACATATCCACATATTCAACTGATTACATCAGTGCTGTTGTTGTTAACTAAAACTATTAAAAATTTCTCCATTAATTAAATTAAAGCTAAAATAAAAGAAAATATAAAAAAAACACTTAATGAAAAATGTAAAATACTGCCTTGTTAAATTACTAAAGCTAGAACTTAAATCTAAATAGACATACTAAATATTTAAAGGTAGAGTCATTATTTTTTAACAAATAGTACTAAAATTAAATAGTAAATACATAATAGTTTGGAGCAATCTGTTAAAATTATGTATGATCATATGATAGGAAGACTCCAGTCATACCAGTATATCCAATAAGTACATTAAACTTTACCTGAATACATGCAGTATGCTTGCATAAAGAAATATAGCCAATCTCAACTTAGTGAGACTGACTTATTGAGGCTGCCATGTTGAGAACACATGATCAGTCCAATACAACTTGCTTTATTTCAATAAATCCTGTTATGGACACTTGTTGAATAAATATTACATTTTATCCAGCACAAAATACTACATAACTTTAAGATTTCTAGCATATAAAAGGGAGTGAATAACTCACAGCGCAGTAGACAGGTCTAAAAGACATGAGTCTCTCCACGTGGTAGGACAGGTTTCCACTGTAGGCATCCCAGTGAGGATACTCTCCTCTCTCCAGGATGAACTGCTGTCCCTGGAAGTCGTGGTGCTCATAACCCACCCAGCTTTTGAAAGAGAGAACATCCAGTCAAACATGGGCTTACACAGTTAGATGAAAACTCATTGTGTTCATCCTGAGTATCCTTGGCACACATTCAATTAACAAACACTGTAACTCACGCGCCACTCTCAACGCGAATAGAACGGATGTTGTCGAAGCCACACTCCTGGATGTTGCAGCATTCTGAGGTGAACTCCTGACATTTTCCCTGGAAGTGTTCCTGCTCAAACACAGTCACCTAGCAGAAAAAAAGCAAAGGTTAAGTTTATGTTGTGATTTTGTGGAAGTGTTTTCCTATAATATACATGTAAAAATATATTGATCTATTAGATGCTTTAGTATAATAACTTATAATAATAATATATATATATACATATATTAAAGTCCTGGATATTTCAAAAGGGACTAAAAGTATGTATGTGTGTTGTGTGTGTGTTAATGGCAGTTTACCTTGAAGAAAGGAGCCATTCCCATGCCATAGTTGATCATGGGCTGCATCATGGCGGATCGAGTGAACCTATACATCTTTATATCTAAAAAAAATGAAAATAAATAAATAATAACATAGTAAATACCAGTGATATTAGATGCAAACTGTAAAATGAATTCAAATAAATAGCACTCATATATTAGTAATAAACAATACAACGTAGGCTATTATAGTAAACTGTGTTCTTCATCATTAGCCTATTACAGATTTAAAAATGTTCTATAGCTAATATAAAATAGCTTTTTAATTAAAACAATTTAAACACAATTGTTAGATTTAAATCCATTAAAACCATTCGCATAATTTGGCCATACTGAGAAGATGTTTGTAAAGTAAACCATACTAAATGTATAATTGTGCCATGAGCTCCGTGAGATGTAATTTGGGCTCTTACCGTTTTAGTCACTGAGCTTGAGTGTGGCACGCGCCTTAACGCCGGTTTCGCGTGGAGCTTTGAGAGAACCTGGCGCTTCGGTTTTATACCGACCGCCGCGTGCCGTGCGCGTGAAGTGCGTCCTGACGGGCACGCGGGACAGACCACAGGGTCGCCAGCTCAGCACATACTATAGAAGTGCACCATGGCTGTTGTGAGCCCATTCACTGGCAAGTGCAGTGCAGTGTTTTGGGTGAAAGCAGGGCACACAAAGGGTTTTGTCCCAGTATGTTCGCGCAGGTCAGCACTATACTCACAATGAGAGTAAAACACCAGGATTAGCCGAGTGAACCTGAGTGAGGGTTTGAGTTGCTGTGGGTGCAGTGAGGAGAGTTCAGTTTTCATGCAAGTTACCATTTTAGCTGCAAGGATGTAACATTTAAGACTGGGGAGACCAAAGACTGTTACAATGTAGCCTGTAAGTTTTCTGGGACATCAATAGTTGCATCACATAGCTTTATTGCTGCAAGACATAAATACTATGTATCTGCTGAACCGAAATCATCTCTGTATTTAGTTTAATTTTTTTTTCTTTTTTCAAATCATCCCCTCTTGCCTTGAATGCTGTAAGATACAAGTACGGTAAAAGTAAATCTTACTTTACTTTATAAATATATGCCCAAAACATGGTCAAACCCATAACTGACCCAAAGGGGAACACGTTCACCCTGTTCATGTTAAATTAACAGACGATTATTCTCTAATGTTTTCTGTTAAGCAATGCATTTAAACATTTATTTTAAACATTTATTTTAGACTTTTGCATGTTGTTATAACAATTATTATTTACTCTTATTTCTTTATATAATGATTTGTAGAACAACCATATTTTACATATGTGTAAAGGATAAGACTTTTTTTACCTTTTTTTATTGTATTTTTAAAATAAAATACTACATATGTGATACATCCTAAGCCCAAAATGTACTGAAAATATAAAAATGGTCTAAACCACTGGTAAAGTGGCCTAAAAAAAGTCACCTTCATTTTTTAGTTTGTTATTAGTTCAATTACTACAATTTCAGTTTCTCTAAAAGCAGATGTCCCCCAGATTACTTAGGCACAAACATTCAAGTTTGTGTGGTGGATGAATTATTTTCCTCTCTGGCTCTCACATACTCTCTTTCTCACGCTGTGCTGATGATGAGGGGCTTCTTTTCTGTGAGTATGCTGAACACAGCATGTTTCATTGTTTCATTGTAATCCTCACAGACTCAGCGCCAGGGTATAAGAGCTGAGAGCACGGTCAGACGCAAACACTCTCAGAGTGAACCCTGGGTACGGACACACACTCACTGAACACACAGGTAAGACATCAAAATATCCACTCACACATTAACACTTTATCCACTTACACATTAAACTTTAACCTAATAGTTTGGAGATACCCTTTGCCCCTACCACTTTAAAATAGTTTCCCCCCAAAGACCCCTTACATCCATTCCAAACATATGTTTTTTTATATTTTTCATCTCCTAAACTCTTAATCCCTCTCTTCCAGCATCAAATACTGTATATTATAGTGGTTGTCCGTGCCATTTCTTTATTAAATTTATTCAGCTTTATCTCACATTTCTGAGATATATTACAGTTATATGAATATTCTTTCTTTACTTTTCTATTATTAATTTTACCTCAGGCGCCATGTCTTCCAGTGGAGAAAAAAAGACTGCCTCCCAGACCGACGGCAAGGCAGCCCAGAACAAGAAGTCTGAGATGGGCATGATGTCCTACAAGGTAAAGCTTTCAAATAAATATACACATGTGCAATTCTGCTTGGTCATTGATTTAATATGATAATAATCGGTTTCTCTCGTTCTATTAGATGTATGTGTTCGACCAGGAAAACTTCCAGGGACGCATGATTGAGATTAACGCTGAATGCATGAATGTTTGTGAAATGGGCATGGACAGAGTTCGCTCACTACGTGTGGAGTGTGGCCCGTAAGCATCTCTGCATCTATATTAAATACTCGTGATTTACAAAGAATAACATATCTCACTCAGCTCTTTATGTGCCCTCTGCAGTTTTGTGGGCTTTGAGCAGATGAGCTTCTGCGGTGAGATGTACATCCTGGAAAAGGGCGAGTATCCTCGTTGGGATTCTTGGAGCAACTGCCAGAAGAACGACTACCTGCTTTCCTTCCGACCCGTCAGAATGGTGCGTAAATGCTCTCACAACTGTAGGCCCATTGTTTGAATGCTTTTACAATGCATTTATTGTGTTTTCTCCTGCAGGACCCTGAGAAGCACAAGATCTGCCTGTATGAGGTGGGCGAATACAAGGGCCGCAAGATGGAGATCATGGATGATGACGTTCCTAGCCTGTTCTCCTATGGATTCACCGACAGAGTTGGCAGCGTCATGGTCAGCTGTGGAACGTAAGTGCAAAGTGTCTTTAGCCAGTGAGGTTTCACTCGGTCAAACCTCTGTGCACTTGTGGCGATCACAAATGCTTGACAGTATTGACAAATGTGGCTTTCAAGCATTTATTAAACTGTAAACTAGAGGTAATACTTTATAGCAATAATAGAGATAGATATAACAATAACATCTTGCACAACAAGATGCTTAAAATACTAGATGCATAATTGAGATATTTTATTAATACTATATTTCTTTTAATATTTATATTTTTTGCATATTTAAATGTACATTTTCATATATTTATTTAATTTGAGCTTTTAAGATTTTTATGTTTTTGTCATAATTATTAGATTTTTTTTTAAAGTCTATAGGTTTTATTCATTTTTATTTCAGCTTTAGTTATTTTACATCAAGTTAAGCCAACTGAAAAATAGTAATGTTGCCTTGCAACTAGCTGAAATAAAATAATTATAATGTAAAATATTTGATTTACATATGAACATATTTTTGTTTACTATAATATCCCTAGTTTAAATATATAAATCAGTTTATCCATGGTATAATCAAGGGTCCATTTAAGGGTGCAAATACTATAAATAGTATTTTATTTAGTTTACTTATTTTTTATATTTTAGTTACGAAAAGTGTTTATATTTATAGTTTTCATTTTAAATTGTTATTAGTTGTTAGTCTTTTTTTTTAAACATCTTTGTAGTTTTTAGTCATTTTTATTTGTTTTACTTTTAGTTATTTTAGTACCTCAAGTACAACTAAAGGAAAAAGAGAAGTTTTGCATTGGAAACTAGCTAAAATAAATTAATTTAAAATATAAAAAAATATATATATAGTAATATAAATAGTTTTTTTTAGTGGTTTTAGTTTGACCCTGGTTTAAATACTTCAGCTGGTACACTATCAAGGGTGCACAAACGAACCTCTTTGTTTTCTTCAGTTGGGTGGGCTATCAGTACCCTGGATACCGTGGCAGCCAATACCTGCTGGAGAAGGGTGAATACAGACACTTTAACGAGTACGGTGCCCGTTGCCCTCAGTTTCAGTCTGTGAGACGTATCCGTGACATGCAGTGGCACCCACACGGATGCTATACCATGGCCAGCAAGTGAGGGCCAGACCAGGAGATGAAGAGGAGAGGTGGAGTAGAGGGAGAGGGGCGCAAGAGGAAGGAGAGGAGGAGAGATGTCTGAGAGGCTGCATCTTCCCTGTGTTGCTGCTATGAAGGGGCAGATAGTTTTGGGATGACAGACTTCCTGGCTCACATTGCAGTCTGTGTCTGTCGAGCTGTTAAAGCCCAGCGGTGCTGTGATTCTCCCAGGCCTCTGAGTGCCTCTGTTTGGGACGGAGGCACCAATAAAAACAATTCCCTCATCCTCCCTATTTCCTTTCCTCTCTTTCTCTCCTGCATGGTTTCTCTTTTTCCTTCCATAATTTTTTTCAATTTTTTGTCATCTGTTCTTTTCCCGGCTCACATCCCCTTTCCCCAGGAGGATGGAAAGAGAGAGGGAAAGATGAAGGGATGAGGAGAGGAAAGCTCCTGTGCCCTAGAAATCTCCCTCTGCCCGCTGTACAGAATCCTGGTCACCTTTTGAATAAAATGCTAAAAGCTTGACACAGACTTTTGTCTTTGTGAATCCATCATCATGGCTGTCAACAAAAATCTTGAGAAACTTGCAGTAATAGAAAGGCGAAACAGTAGTGCATTTCCATAGGATTGTGAAACATGATGTTAGTTTACACTTTGTAGACTTACATCCTAATTGTTAGCATTTTAATTATGTTAGATTATTTTAGGCCTAAGATAACTATATTATAAGTGAAATAATTTTACATAAACTTGCAGCCATCTTGGATGTTTATTGGAAAAAAAATTTTTAATTGATTTCATAACTAAATAGTTTGCTCACTATGATAAGAAAAGACATAAACAGGTAATTAACAAACCACTGTAATCAAATGATTTTATAAAAAAAAAAAAAAAAAGCACACTATACAAATTCAATTCACTCATAACCAGACAAATATATCTTTGAAAATACCATTTAAATAGTACATTTACAGCATTACTTTATTGAAATGAGAAACAACTCTTTATAATGCTTACTTCATAAATAAAATTAAAAGTAATTTTTACAACTGGTATCTCTTGAGCCATATCGAAAACATTCAGATGCCCATACCATGTGACCCTCTTAGAGTCTCGTGATGAAAAAAAGTCTTTCTGTGTGGCTTCTGTCAGCGTGACATCATCCTCACAAACTCTGGAAGATTGAGTGAGGAAGAAGAAAACAAAAAGAAACATTCAGCGAGGTAAACTAAAAATGTTCAGAAAAGCAAGTATTAGGCTGATGATACATGGGGCAATGTTTTGAGCAATGGAGAGACACAGGGTCCACGACCGATCTAAATTAGCCACATAGAAATTTGTCACCCATTCTCAATGAGAAGGTGCCCAAGCAAAACTGCTCAAAAAGTTGCCCCGTGTAACATCAGCCTTACTGATGTCATTATTTTTTCATCATTCCTTTACCTTCAAAATCAACAAGCCCGTCCCCATTGAGGTCGGCATCACGAAGTATATCGTCAATATCCCTGGGATTCAGCTGCTCCCCCATTAGCTTTTTCATGGCTTCTCTCAGTTCTGTGACGCTGATTTGCCCATCACCATTGGAGTCAAACTGCACAGCGGGGAATTGCCGGTAAGGGCACTGACAGCTGCAGTCAACACAGTGGTACATGTGTAAGTGAGTGTGTTTACCTCTTTAAAGGCATCTCTGAGCTCCTTGACTCCGATCATGTCTGCTGTCTCTGCCAGCATTTTGGGCCCCATGAGCTCCACAAAGTCCTCAAAGTCAATTTTACCCCCACCTAAAAAATGCAGGAATTTTTCATTTAATACAAATATATAATATTTATTATTATTTTTGATTTATTTTTGACTTTTTTTCCCCAAATCCTACATTTTCACAATCTCAAATTTTCTCAAACGTTTGAACTATAATACAGCAAAATAATGTTTGCATGAAGGCACCCAGATCATAAATGCTCTCTGCGTGATGAAGTAACTCACTTATTTGTTGACTCAGTTCAATGAGTTCCATCTCTGTCGGCATGTATCCCATCGTCCGCATGCATTCGCCCAGGTCCCTGCAGTTGATGTAACCTTTGTTCCTATCAAACTCCTTAAAGGCATCTCTTAGTTCTGCATGAACACAAGGAAAGAGGTGATGAAATGCATGAACAGGATGTTTTCCAATCTGAATCTTATATGAGGTGTGTGCTTTCTATGAATACCTTCTATCTCCTCTGGCCTCAGCTCCCTGTCCTGTTAAATCAAGACACATAGTAAGATGATAAACGTTGATGCATTTAAAGACATGTCTCGGTTTGACTTTGTGTCTTTCTGAATCATCAAGCAGACTCAAACTAAACATATGGGTGGGTATGTGGAAATGAGAAAGTTGGACAAAATGTGAGTTTAAGGACTGGTTCCAGTTCATAATAATGTTGTGACACGTGTCACTAGATTAAACAGTGAAGGTTGCCTGGCAACAGCTAAAAGATAAGAAGATTTGTGGGGTTTATCTTGAGGAGAACCCAGAGAAAGACGCAACACATTGTCCAGAGAGCGGATGAGGTTAAACGGAGTGCCACATGAGAAAAAATCCCACAGATGATTCTCTTTCCCATTTACAGCTTTGGGTATATAATACCATATAGTACACACACACATTGGCATAAACCAGTGGATTACATATGCCATAAATCCAGTGCTAAATAATTCAGTTAAACGAGTTTCTTCACATGACTTGAGCATTGTAAAAATGTGTCATTAATCTCAACAAGAGACCATTTTTTTATAAATATGGATATAATTATATATATAAATATTTTGCCGTCAAATGATTATTCACTATTAATCGCATCCAAAATAAAATTTTTTACACTGTGTATATTTATCATGTATATAAATACACACAGATACAGCTTAAACATTGAAATTGATTTTACATGTATTTAAATGACATGTATATACAGTATTTATATTCATATAATTAAATATAATATATATATATGTATTTAATATATCAACATAACATATTTTTTCTGTAATATAAATATTTATACATTTATAAAATATAATTATATATTTTATATTTATATTATAAACTATATTTTTTATAATAATAAATATACACAATATAAACACATTTTATGTAAACAATTATTTTTATTTTGGATGCGATTAATCATGATTATTTTCATTTGACAGCACTATATATATATATATATAACCACTTTAAAGTCACATAAAGAATGACATTTCTTTCAACAGTCCACATGATCTTTTACAACAACTATTGGAGGGAGTGAAATGTAGATGATTCACAATCATGATGAGAAAACTGCTGAAATGGCTGAGATGATGGGATCTTTTGGACTAAAACATGGGAGAATGTAGATGCTGAGACACTTTGATTTTAGTTGTCCGTAGTACTGTACATACGAGCTGTGACTTTGCGAAGCCCTGTCTTAGGAAGATGCATGCTGGTCCAACGATGTTATGAAGCATGGTGCAGTTTTGGACTAGTGCATTCAGGGGCCCCTTAAACTCAGAAGTTACTTCATTTTCTCCTTCTGCTTCTCCGGGTGGGCGGGGCTCTGGTGCCTCTGGCCCAGCCCCTTTACCCTCAGCCACACCCTTAGGGTGGGGCCACATTTTACTTGAGACATAATCTAATTAAGCACAGTTTAGTAAATTTGTTTGACATGTCCTACTGAAGTGTAATAATAATATAATATTATTGAAATACAGATTACTGTCTTTACAATATATCTACAAGTTATTAAGCTTTAAAGAATGATTCCTGTCACACTCATTTCAATATTACAATTAACACTCAGTCCACCAATACATAGGCCCTGACTTTTGAATATGTTTCTCTTACCTTGTTAATTTTGTTTTTCATGGATGGCTTGGTGCAGTTTCCCATGCTTTAGTCCTCAGTGAAGACGTTTCCCACCTCTCCTCTTTTGCCCTTTTTATATAATTAATTTATCGAGTGGACAGACAATACAACACTCACCTGCTTCCATATTAAGCTACTTAAAGTCCACATTGTTTAGTTACTAAAACTAACCTAACAAATGTATCTACAAACCTTTGCATTCATCTCAGACCCTCTCTTATAACTATCCCAACAAAGCAAAACACAAATAACATTCGTTTCATAGAACAAGCATACTTTGAACTATTCTTGCCATCTTTACATCTCATATAATCAATCTCCACGTCTCTCCCTCTCTTCCCTATCTACTCACTTTCCTTACAGATTGCAGTCCCATGGAAATGATTTTGTTTGCCGGCGAAAGAGAGAGATGCAGAGCAGGGGGAGGTAAGGGGAGGGTGAGAATTAGACGAGAAAACGAGAAGCTTTTTTAATCCCCCCAGTTCAGATTAATGACGGAGAGCCGTGGCATGATGTACAGAAAGAGCACAAGGGGATTCGAGAAGAAATAAAGAATAAGTGCAAGAAAAAGCAGTGGTCAATTAATCTGGTGAAATTCTGCCATTTTACAATTTTCCATTGACTATTTTTTTTTCAGAGAGCTTGAAGTACATATGGTGCAAAATAAGTGTACATTTAATTCACTCTGTAATGTTCAACATCAAATTACCATTAAATAATTAAATGTAAAAAATAATTTATAAATGGTTTGATATCTGAGATCAGATCAGACATTGATTTAAAAAAAAGTTTCAAGACAACATTTTTAAACAAAGACACTATACAAAATGAAGAAAAAATATAGTGGGAATATAGTAAAAGTAGTGAAAATGAAATACTGAAAAGTATACAGTTGTGTACTATACTAGATCACTCATCAATTCAATTTGTGACACTTTTCATGCAAAGACATGTTCTTTTTAAATGATTATCCCAAAATCATGCTGGAGAACATCATTAGGCTTTAGCCAAACCTGTGGAGTCCACTATTAAAGCAAAACAAAGGCAAACCAAATAGAAAGATATTCTGAAATTCATGCAAATTTTTCATCTGAAACATTTACTCAAATTGCTGTGGTCAGAATATAATTTGCATTAAAAATGGCAGCATTTCAGATTTTACAGCCTTTATATAGGTAGACCACTCAGAAAGAGTGCTTGGCTTGTAATATTACTATGACGAAGATGACAGAGAAAGATACCAAGTTGATAAAGTTGTGTGTGTGTGCGTGTGATAATCCAGTCTAATCAGAACACACCTTTGGGCAGATGAACAGAGAACCGTTCTTTAATCCTCACTCATATTTTACTAAAACCCAGCGACCCAGCCCTGCGTTACCAGCCTGTCAGAAATATAATCTTCTCTAATCCACACACACACACACACACACATACACGTTTGAGTACTAAAATGTGTTTCTGTTCCAGATTTGTTGTTTTAAAAACGATGAGCAAATACATGAATGCTGCTGTTTATTGTATTATAGTGTATAAAAATTAACCATCATGACACAAGTGTGGTGTGTATGAGGAAGAATTAATTTGAGTCTGCATGTTTGGGCAAACAGTTTAGAGTCAAGTCAGATGAGGTCACTCTATGAGCAGCAGAGCATTGTGGGACTGGAGTCCCAGATGTGTTTGTGTTCACCAGCTGCTGCTCATGCAGACTGAGTGGGTAATAGCAATCATATCGTGTTCTGTGTGTAGTGACAGAGAGACACGACAGGACAGAAGAAAAATAATCCATTCATCTTATGCTGCTATAATCAGTGGGGGCTTTCTTTGACATTAGAGATAAAAAAGAAAAAACTCTACACAGAGATGCAGAACAATGGTTTAAGAACAAGGATCTTAATGCAGTGGCCACTAGGAGGTATTGTCAGGCTACAAAATAATGGATTTATATGATATAAAATATTAAAACATGTTTTGATAATTAAAATACTGATTTAATTGTTCTATAACAATAGGTTTTTTTTATTCCTCACACATTATAAATTGAGGTTACATGTACATGATCATTTAAATATGCCTTTATGTTTTAAAAAGTGGATGCCTCACAATCATTTTTTATGTGTCCTTGGTATCAAAAGATTTGAAAGCCCCTTTCTTAGACTACGCTATCTTAAAAATTGCATTAATAGCTATATAGAAACTATTCAAATTCATGGTTATAAAAAAACACCTTAATATGTTGCAACGGTTCAGTTGGCCAGAGATGGAAAACAAAACCTAGCTATCAAACTGTCTGTAGTTTCAGATCCTTGTTTTTGAAGACTGCCATATGTGTAGCGGGGTTTTCATTTATTATTAAATCGATTTAGAAATAAAACACTGTCTTTGGATAACCCACGCATTTAAGTGAAGAGTAGCCTATACCTCACATACACAGTTCAAATGCCCTGCTCTATTTATAGACTTAAGGATAATCAGATGTCAGACTAAACTACGTGTTAACTTTAATCTAACAATTCCCATTCTCAAGTGACTTCAACTAACGGATAGAGTTTCAGTGAATGCTCTAATTATACTGAGCAAACTAAAAATACCAGTTTAGCATACATAATAGATCATTATTTTTTAGTGCTATTGACTTCATGTAGTAGAGAAATGTAAGAAAATATGTTAATTTACAGCTTAGGCAATGACTCAGTGAATGCATCATCCTAAATTAGTGTGAAGCTATCTATGTCTCCAAGCCAAATAAATAATTATGACAATAACAAGCAATGATCCCTCTTCCAGAAAGGTGAGTGGGCAAGATTGGGTTTCTAGTGTGCTCACCGCTGGTGATTCAAGCTCAATATCAAGTGATTAGCTCTGGGTGCAAGGTTATCCTAGTGTGGGAACGCAACACCACAAGGCTAAGACCAGGTCATGAGCGGGTGAACAATGCACGAGGGGACAGATGTGCTTGTTAGGACAGCACCTTAACCTGTCATCTCATGCCTGACAGTCACCTAACCACCTATCAGCTAATGAAGAAAGTCACTCTGGGACAAAAGTATGTTCCCAGAACATTAATGTCAAAAATGCAAAAAGTATAAACTGTAGAAAAATGTTTTCCCAGGCAAAAAACAAAAACAAAAAAGTACTTCATATGTTAACATGAACTGGTTTCAGTCAAGTCAAAACTTAACTGAATAGGGTTATTATTAGCGGAGCGTCCATATGATGTATCAACAATGTTACCTAACAGAGCACGGATAAGGAATACTCAGACTAAAGACCTGATGGAGCCTTCAAAATGTGTAATAGTTTGATATATATAGCCACTACAGTCCTATTAAACATATAAGCAGTTCTGGTTCTAGCAAAGCAACAAAAAATGTAAAAACCGAAGGTAGTGGACCACAGATAGACTGCTTTAGCTAAAAGAGCATGATATGAAAATATGTGCATGGGATATGAAGGATGGCCAACAGGGGGTGATCTTGTGTACTCTTACTTGGCCAAAAACAGAATCCACGATAGGGCCGAGGTCGAGTTCTTCCTTCTCCTTTGGTTCCCCAGTCTCAGCAGGCTCCTCCTCTTCTTCCTCCTCACCATCTCCTCTTCTGCTGGGTGGATGGATGGGCTGATTCTTTTTCTGTCCCATTTTAGGTCTTGTATTACTGTTAAATGCCTCCACCACACCCGTTTCTTGCTTCCTCTGTTTCTCCACCTTCTTCTTGATTGCGGCCTGGACCTGTCAGAAGACACAGGAGGTTAGACATCCTAAATCAAGCTGATGATTAATCAGCAACCGGGGACATTTGCATATCTAATTATAACCATAATTGCAATTACAATCTATGTAATGGTAGTGAAGGACACATAAGGTGTGATTATAATGTGTTATTTTTAAGAAAAAGAAAAAACGAAACAAAAAAAAACTTTACAGTGGGTGGAGCTAAAACTAATCAAGATTTGACTGACAGGTTCTTCAACAGTCACTCTAGTTTGTGCGCACAAAATTTCTACAAACATTGCAATGGTCGGAAGATTATATAAAAAAAAAAAATTTAAAACAGAATTCTACATATAATACATCCAAAATGTAAAAATGTTATCTAGGCCTACTTCACTTTACTGCAACACTCAAATCCTGGAGACTTAAAGTTTGCGCTCTTTTAATTCAGCTAAGAGGCCACACTGATCTTCAGTCGTTGTAAAAAAAGTATAGTGTGACTGGCCCTTTTTCCAATCAAATTTGACTGTATTGTTTTAATGACAATATAAAGAACATGCTTCACAACACATTCAATGTCATATTGTTTTACTAATAATCCAGTAAAATTACATACTAAACACTTAATTGCAATTTCAATCTAAACCTGCACTAAAAAGTTACTGAATAATCTCTCCGTCTTCTATTGGTCAGTCAAACAGGTAGCCCCGCCCCCAAACTTATGTCATTGATTTTGCCAGACTGGTCAGAGTGCTCCAACAAACAGGACAATGTTCTGATCGTGCCACAGAGTTTAAGCTTTTCATGGAAATCAATCTAATGATGGTTTATGTATAGTTGTCTGTGCATATTAAGCTGGGATAAAGGAATGTATTTTAGCATTACAAAAATGACTCACCTTACCTTTTAAGCATATTATATTCAGAACTGAATATTTTAAAGACAAATGTCTATAAAATGAACATGGAAGCACACGCATGCACAACTCTACCTGTTTGGCTGTTCTCTCCGGTGGAGCATTCATGCCGCTGGTACTACCTGCCCCTCCTGCTGATCCTTCTCGAATAATCATGAACATCCCTGCAACAATGGCACACTCTCTCTTTCACTTCCTCTTCTTTCTATCTCTCTCTCTCTCTCTCTTACAGTAAGACAACACCTGTTTTACCCCTCCCAGTACAGGCCTATCTGAAGTTTCTTCCGTGCAATTACAATTGTTACTCTACTGTGAATTTTGAAATTTTGAAAACTGTATTTAGTAACTCAAGCTCAATTATGAAGACGTGGCAAATGTGGTAACTGTTCTTTAAAAAGCAAAATAAATTAATTAATGCTTCTTTCTGTTTTTCCACATCTTTCAGTTTAAACTGACACCTATCTCTTTCTGTCGGACTCTAGCATCCGCTCCTCCGCACAAGTCTATGGTTTTTGATCCCTCTCTCTTCCCAGGTGTGTTTTATCCAGGAGGGCAAAGAAAGACTGAAGGATACCGTGTCTGCTTTTTGGCCTTCTAACATTCAGGAGGTGACACTCTATCCATCCGATACCTCTCCTTATCTTTCGTTTGCCCTTTTCTGTCTGAGTTGCAGGCTGTATTCTAAAGTGCATTGGATTGGTAAGATAAGGGTTTCTGTATTAGCAGTAAAAAATAAATAAATAAATAAAAAAAGCAGCAAAGGATTTAAATGAAATGGTCTGTCTGTCACACACATAACTGTCCACGTGGTTTATGAGGATTCTCCTCATAAAAAAATTGTTTTTATACTGTGTAAACTGTATTTTCCATCCCATAAATCTAACATTACACCTCACAGACAACTGGAGACATTTTTGAATTTCAAAAAACAAAATGTTTTTTTTAAAGTAATTTAGTTTATGAGGACACAGAAACCATGTATTCAAGCACACACACACACACACACACACACACACACACACACACACACACAACCTATACACAGTGTTTCTGCTGTGCCTATAGAAATATCTGCTTGTTTTTATCAAGAAATTATTGGCTATTATTTATCTGTCACATTACCAAAAGTGATGATGAAGATTACGGGGAAATTAAGGTTTTAACTGACTTGGAATCTGTAAATTAATTATTTTTAAATAAAGTGCAGAATCTAAACCGAAATTGGCGAAGAGGTGCTCTGAAGAACATACTTTATATCAACTATTTTACTGTTTATCTCTGTGCTTTGACACAATCTGCATTGTATAAAGTGATATAGAAATAAAGTTGAATTGACTAAATCATTTTAATTTATTTGACATGATTGAATATTAGTACAATAATCCACAGGTGTTTGTGATCTCTGTTACAATCATCCTGTAATCTAAACCTGGATCTGTTCTTATCTGAGGCCACAACAATCAACCTCTATTTCTTGTGTTTCTGTTGCTGGAGTGATGTGGAAGCTTATTTTTAAGTAAGCTTGCAACATGTTTTATCAGAAAAGTGAAAATGGCACTGAAATATATGTACACTAGAACCTTTGAATAACTTTTACTTGATTCCTGAAATGCAATTCATGTGGGATTATGCCAGGTTATGTGCTGTGGCAGTAATAGCATTTATAAAAATAAAAAATAAAAGTTTTCCACTGCAGATTTGTATGGGACATAAACCATGATGACTCTGACTTATTTCAATGTTAATCTTTCTAGATCTGATCAGTACATTGAAATGTATTTCCCAGCTCTGCTCAGTTTATCCTACCCTTCATATTTAAGCAGATTCGATGATTATAGTGCAAAATCTTGTCTCTGTCTGTCACCTTCACCTGATGTATAAATTATGGATAAAGAGCTACACTCAGTCGGGGAGGAAGAGAAAGCTCTGTAACGGAAAATGAAAGAGGAGAAAAAAACAGGGGTGTATTTGTGCGTCAGACACAGTGAACTCAGGGTGAGGGGAGAAGAGGGGATGCCATTGACTGATGACAAAACTGAAATGTAAACTGCAGGATTGAGTAACGTCTCTTTCTGGATTTTACAAGGATGTCTAATTGCAATCTATCAAATGTAAGGGAAAACATGGGAGGAGAGAGGGATCTAAAGGGAGAAAGAGAGACTGAAAGGGTAAGGAAAGGGGTAATTTGGTATAAATAACAAATAAGAGAAATTAGATCTTGTAAAGTAGACAGGATCTATTCCTTATTGATGATCAGTCATATATATTCAATGGCTTATGTGCACATATCTTGTAACCATGCATGTTTTCTGTTATAGGGCACTGCTATTTATCAGTTTCTCTTATTGAAAACAATCATACACATTTCACAAAGATTATATATGAAACACATCAAGTCCGTATCCGCCCCTAAAATCAAGATATTTGCCTGTGCTACTACCACGGTCATGACCTTTCTCAATATTATCAATAATAACAATAAACTGATCCACTTACATTGTATAATTCAAACATATTTGTAATATTATAATTGCTAAAAAAAAATAATTACTATCATAACACCAGTCAAAGAGATTGGATGCAACCTGTTACAAAGAAAAGAGAGTTTTACATTTAAATTAGGATACTCAAGAAATATTTTATTGTTCTGTAAGGAATTTTTTTTTATTTATAACGGTCATTTTAAATTTCATCTTATAAATTTTGTCTGATTAATACATTATTACAATTTATTTCTTGTGTTTTTCATGTAAAGCACCATACACAGTTTCTTAAAGATATTAAAAAAACTGATAGGATTATTCTCTTTTGTGGCATGTTCAAGGCTAGAGATTATATCTTGACCCAGACATGCTTGACAGGTGAACTGTCTCGTTTAGATGAATTAAACATCAGAGGGCAGAGGGCAGTCTGACTGTCTCAGGATCCCTTGTCCCGCTCATTCACCACTATGAGAGCAGTAAATGTGCTCACATGGATGCTTTCTTGTTTTTAAGAGTTAATAATCCCTCTTGTTACAATTCAGATAATCCCACCATCATTCAAAAACAGAGAAAAAATAAAAAGATCAGTTCATATAGTGCAACAGAAATACTGGAAGTTTAAAATGTGATACACTGAGACCAAAGAACTTGGCTGACATCTTTAGTAACTGTAGTAATAGTATCATAAGCATGGCATAAATGTGCCATCGCCCTAAACATTACCACTATTTCTGAAATTAAAATATATTCACACTGAGCTCCAAATGTCTGAGACTACTAGTGAAAATGCTTATATTTTGTAATCTTATTTTAATTGTTTTATCAGCATAGCCAAAAAGTCCAAAAGTTGAATTGCAAACATTAATTCACACGAATGTCAGAATATCCTGATATTTAGTTTGTTTTAAAAGAAGCACATTACAAACATGATGATTGTATGTTTTATCTCCCCCTAGCGGAGAAGCAAAAACTTACTTGCATTCCAGGATGACAATACTAACACTGTCCACACGGGGGCTGGAGAAAAGGATCTTCCTTAATTTCACAATATATGAACACAAGCCAAAGATATCCCCATAGCCTACTGATGATGTTATTTAATTGTGTTAATCGTTAGTCTTTGGTTACGCTGTCATGTGGAGGCATTAACTGTATTTTTTATTCCTAAAGGGCTATGTGTAACACTAAAAGGATTTGTGTAAGGTGATGAGAGAATTGCTTCCTTGTTCTATTAGAAATATACACTGAATTAAACACATTTCATAATATATGTGACCCTGCACCACAAAACCACTAGAAACAATCTGAATCATCTGAAAGCTGACCGAATAAGCTTTAAACTGATGTGTGGTTTCTTAAGTTAGGACAATATTTGTCTGAGATACAATAATTTGAAAATCTGTAATCTGAGGGTGCAAAAAATCTAAATATTGAGAAAATTAGGTTTTTAGAAATGCATATAACTAATCAAAAATGAAGTTTTGGTATATTTACAGCAGGAAACTTACAAAATATCTTCCTGGAATGTGATCTTTACTTTATCCTAATGATTTTTAAAAGAAAATCAATAATTTTGACCCATACAATGTATTGTTTGCTATTGCTACAAATATACCCATGTGTTTTATGACTGGTTTTGTGTTCCAAAGTCACACATTAAGTTACACACTCAGAAAAACCTTTTCAAATATACTTTTGTACATTTTATATATGTACCTTTAAGGTACCAGTATAGACTCTTTACAAAAAGTGTACCTTTTGTAAAATAATACAAAATGTAATACCCTGGATAACATCCTGTAAAAGTTGACGAAAAAATGACGTGTGTGGCAGCAATGCTTCACCATGGTTTTGCATATACATATAAACAGTGAAACTTTTATTGATGCAGTTATGCCACACTTTGTTTTACAAGCTGCAGTGTAGATTTACATAGAGACATTTAGCAATATCACTCTATAAAACTTCACCTTATGACAAGGAAGTGTTATTCATTAAAACAAACACTCTGCCTGAAATGGATAAGCATATTGTGCAAGTCCTACAATGAATATATTTCACTGACCGGCAGGGTTGTGTTGACAGTCATTTGGGTGTGTCTGCAGTATATCTAGAACTGACACAGTTCTTCAAAATAATTTGGAACAGAGAAGGACCTGAACTGAGACGAGATTTGTGAGATTTCACTACTTTTATCATAACTGCATTTTCACTGCTAATAAGGTAAGTCAAAAATAATGCTGTGTGAATAAATTCATAAATAATATTTTCCAATATAACATGTATACATTACATTACATATGGCACTCATGCCTTTTATCAATGGAACATAATGTGATATGTTATTCTAAAATATATTAATGTGTCATGTTTGTACTCGTTGTTTATAGGCCAATTGTATTTTAAATCATCACCTAATAACTTGTAGAACTGTTACAAATCTCTTCTGAGTAGTCATTTATTAGCCCATCTGTTATTACAGAGTAACATGACGTCAGATGAAGTGGGGGACAGTATGTAACGCTAGTTGAGCAGCTATGCATGCTTACTCTTTCTGCCGGTTCTTGAGTAAGAGACAGATTACATAATTATGTATTTCCCAAAATGACCTCAACAAGTTGCACATTTTAAGGCAGTGATAACTTCCGGAAAGACTTTAGTGGGTAATCCATTATGATGAAAGGTCTTGCTGTTATTATGAAGTTTTAGCCGTTGCTTTGTGTATCCAGTGCATAAATTAATAAATATGAAACTTGTATTTTACCAAAATTACTTCAACTTCCTTTAAAAGCTGACGTGAGTAATGAAGACTTGTTCTTTTTCTTTATTTCTTTCTGTTTAAGTGTTCAATGACATTTTGTTAGGTTTATGCTTAAAATAATAAACGTAAGAAAAGTTAACAGCATTTCTAAATTAAATCTCTATTTCCTTTTGTAACTTCTAAGAGCATGAAACAGAGCAGAGTACTGAATGTAAACAACACGTGTGGAAAGTTTTTAATGGAACTTAATGCCAGTATCAAAATAATCATAGACTTTCATCTAAATGTATTTTTACAACTTTTCACAGTTGAACACAATGGTCCAAAAGACGATGGTCTTTCTCTTCATGCTGATTGGATTGTCACAGACTTTTCCGTACCACAATGTCCCCACTGAGGATAAAGTAATGAAAGATGCTGACAAGATGGAGAGAGAAAGAAGAGATGTTATGCAGACTGTAAGTGCCACATGTGTGTGTGTGTGTACTTTTGATTCCCTACAGTATATCATGTAGTTTTACTGCTTCAAGTTAAACACATAAAGTTACTGTGACATTTAACTGAAAGAAATGACATTTAAATTTTTTCTTTAGGGTATTGACTCCACTCCACCAGTGTGCCGTGTGGTAAATGAGAGTTTGGACTGTTCTTCTTCAGGTGGAAATGAAACCTGGGAAGTGAATTATATCATGTCAGATGGTGGTGGTTCAGGAATTGATTCCCCCCATTTTTCCGCTGACATCAACTGTTGTGAAGGCAACATTACCTTTTTTAATACTTTAAATGTTACTGTAGATGAAAATGGCA
The DNA here is from genome assembly GCF_963082965.1 of Carassius carassius. Classification (NCBI taxonomy): domain Eukaryota; kingdom Metazoa; phylum Chordata; class Actinopteri; order Cypriniformes; family Cyprinidae; genus Carassius; species Carassius carassius. Next base: position 14,324,275 of record NC_081783.1, on the reverse strand, counting down.
ACAATGCAACCACTGTGAAATATACTGGTCCTTGCTGTTTACAAAATGTGAACATTTCTGTGGTGGACAAGGCAGGAAACAAGGCAAATTGTCCTTTTAATATCAAACACCCTGTGACAAATTGCAAACATCCTTTGACCACAATCCGCCCAAAGACGGTCAGTCCCACGTCCAGCAGCTTCACCACAACCATCTCTCTTTGGTCAAGTTTAATACTGATGGCACTGAAATCGATGTTGGTTTAACATAGATGTGCACTTTCTGTAAACATGCCCTTTATGGAAATATGTTTTATTCTTTTTCTCATTTATTTTTCATGTCATTTCTATACTTATGTATCTGGTACATTAGAAAATACAGTCAAACGTATGAAAGTAGTATGTATTACATGGTCTATCTTTCAATGTACTTTATAAAGTGCTAAATAACCTTTAAAAAACATATGATTTATTTAATTTAATCTCATGTAAAGTACTGATCTCAGATTCATGCTCTTTATTTCTATTACAGTGGTCACTTTTGAGGAATTTATTTAAAAGATCGCCCTGCTCATGTGTAAGAGAGGCATTTAATGCATTCATATAATTAATTCTGCAAAATGCATACATTTTAAATTTTAAATTTAATTTAAGCCTACTACTTACTTTTCTGTCTTAAAAGACATTTGGACATTTTCATTGACGTGTTTAAAGAACTTTGTCTTTATAACAAATTCATATTCATTTCTCTAAAATTAATCAAGTCTATACTCCTAATATTAAGGGACAGACAATAAACATTCCTTAGGAAAATTTTCTTAACATTTAAGGCATTAAGATACTCCTAAATAAGGCATTATGTTATAAAACACTGTAGGAATTCATAATCACTACATAAACAGTGTCTTCTCCTTGGTCAAGGTTCAGAAATATAGGAACAAGAATATAATACACATTTTTAAACATGGTTTTATGATTTACTGAATTAAATCCGCTGATGTAAATTGCACATTTAGTCTAGTCCCACCTAATCTAGTATACATTTTCCCTCTTTACAATATTTCAGCAGTCAAACTGTATCCAAACAAGCCAAAGTCAAACATTCAGATAACATTAAATGGCAAAAGCACAAGAGAAAGTGCTGTTTATTGGAATGAACTCTACTAAACAGATTAAACATTGACAAAATATTGTGCAAGAAATATGTTCCGCTGATAGGTTATGAATGTTTGTATGTTTGGGTGAGAGGTCTTAAGTGTGTCTGAGAGATTAGCTTATATAGGAATGACATAACAAACTAATTCCTTTCATCATTTATATATTTGTTGATTCATTTTAGTCAGTTATTTTTGCTAAATACTGCAATTTAAGACATTTACATATTATATCCAATGGATGTGGAATAAATGTGGAATGTAAACTAAACTTTACTCAAACTGTTTAAAAAAGATAAAAACGTCACAGTTGATCAAAATTGTTCAAATTACAAAGACACTGGTCTTTCTCTGCATGCTGATTGGATGGTCATAGGCTTTTCCGCATCATGATACCTTCAGAGAAAATGAAGTGATCAAAGATGCTGACAAAATAGAGAGAGAAGGATGAGATCTGACTGTAAGTGTCCTCATATGTCTGTGATGTGAATGCTGATTTCCTATTTCAAACATCTGAAAAATATGAATCATTGTCAAGCTATACTGTAAACTAACTACTGTTTCAAGCATACACAATTTATTTTCTTTCTAGGTCAGTCTGAGTGTGATTTGTCGTTATAAATGGATTCATTTAAAGTGACTTTATCATGACATGTAAATGGCTCAGGAACTGATCACATCAAAGTTTTTGCCAGTGGCCTTAAGTGTTTAAGCATGACAACACAAGGTTATGGTCTAATGAAGATGGCTAAGCGACCTATCTGTATTATTCTGTATGTTTTTGTTGTTGTTGTTGTTTTTATAAGTTTATTATTCCAGCAACTGCTGCTATGAAGATGTTGAGGTTCTTGTGGTGGACCAGGCAGGACACACATTCAAGCCAATGACTGTCAAGACTGTCAAACCCACATCCAGTAGCTCCAACACAACCATCTCTCTTTGGTCAAGTTTAATAATGATGGCACTTTAATCTACGCTTCTCTAAGATGGATGTGCACTTTATGTAGCTATGTAATTTAAAATGTAGGCTACAATAAAAATATACAATAATTATTAACTGGAATAGATTTAATGCACTTGATGTCATGTCAGTGCTTTGGTTTATTGCATGGTATATGAAAATGTTTTTGCTAGGATATTTTTTCTGCATTCATGTGGTTGCTATACGTTGATGTATCATTAGAGAATAAAGTTGTTAAAGTAGCCAAATGAATTTCTGTTTATTCTAGCTTTTATTCGACTTCATAGACTGCTAAAAAAAAACGCCTTTATGTTCTTCAGATCACGGGGCTGATCGCCACAAACCATTTAATTTGTTTTTGTGTTATAGCGCCACCAAGTGGCCACGTCCATCTACTTTTCCATCTACACACCATCCTCAGATTGATAGATTAAAGTTTCACATACATGAATGAAATCCTTGAGACTGTTTTTGTGTGTTTATATATTTTTATTTTACGTAATTAATTAATTAATTAATTACTTTTAATGTGCAAATATTCATAGAAATTTATGAACAAAAATGAGGGCGAACATATGTTGGCATTGTTAAAGTCAAATAATAAACAACAGTTATCTACGATTTAAATATCTTGATGATCATATAAACATTTTAAGAAACAAATTCAAAGAACCAGACTGATTTGTTGCTTATAAATCAACTTATCTTAAAAATATGAACAACTAAATAATAATAATAAAATAAAAAATAAAAACATGAGTTACATTGAAATAGCAAGAATCAAACATATTTTCATATATTTTAATTCAGCACTAGCAAACCTTACCTGATCAACATGATCCTAATAAACTGTTAATGATTTATACTTTTTCTGGTCCTGGTAATGTTGATCTAAAGCAAGTACATGCGTAAGTTCATTTAGAGAGAACTTATATTGACTTATGTGATAAGGATGTGATACAGTGTGTTTGTCCTATATTGAATTTATTTAACAAAACAGTAGCAATGTAACTCATACACATACTATACTTGCCATTTTCTGAATTAAAAATAATATTGATATTTTTGGGGTGCATAAAGACGGTGATGCAATTTGTTGGTACCATAATGAAGGAAATTTCTTAAAATAATGAAAAGCTTCCACATTCGATTACCAATTTACTAATTGCTTTTAAGTTCAACACATCAGTTTTAAAATGTTTTGCCAATTCTAAATGATAATGCAAAGGACCCTAATATCTAATCTCTAATCAAACGTTCTATGTTTCTGATAAATGCTAAAGAAAATATATCACTTAAATTGCATCTAGCAGTACTGAACTATATAAGTGGTAATCTGCACTCATCAGAAGCTATTTCTATCTAATACAATGTGAAGGTTTAGTGATCTAACTTAAACACCAAAACTAAACTTAAGGGTTATACATATTATTTAACATCACTTAACGTACTGAAGGTCCTAATGCACTTAGTTTGGTTCAGTGGTTTTAGTGTTTATGCAATATTTATGTCTTATAGGCATACTTAGCATTATCCATTCTAATAATACTATACAGCCTGGAAGGCATTACATAACAAATGTACCAGAGAAAGTGCTATTCATTGGCATGAAAATGGAGTCCGATTAATCATTGATAACAAATTAAATTTTGTTTTGAAGGTTCAGCATTGTGTAAGTTATGTTCCACGGACCAAATGTAACGATGTTAATTTTTGTAAGCGTGTCAGAGACAGGACCGAAACATCTCAAGAAAATAATTCAGATAGAACAAAGACCGGCTACCTGAGATTTTCAATACTTTCCACTAAAGGTTTCATCACTTTCAACAATAAGTAAAAAATAATCAACAGTTTATTTTACTGAAGTATTGTGATGCAACTTGATGCCTTTTAATTTTTCTTTTTTTTTTTTTTTTTTTACTGTTTTCTACATTAAATCATCCTCCATAAAGATGTAGAACATTCTGTGAAAATATAACCTTTAAATCTTTAATGTGTAAGGCCATGTCAAAGATTGAAATCATAGTGAAATTAATGGTTGAAATCAAACTTTGATGCTTGTTATCTCATAATTCGATTTTGAGACTTTAGCCTGGATTTTACAGACAGGTTTACATATAGCCTAAAAGCCTATATTTTATTTGATAACTTCACTTTAGGTCTGAAATCACACATTTTATAGAAAATCCCTTTTAGAAATATATATCAAGTCAAAGATGTCTTCTGAAAAGTGATTTATCACAGTAAAAATATCTAAGCATCTCTAAAACAAGCTAAATTAAGGATAATGTTTTTTTTTTTTTTACTCACAGTTGATCGAAATGGTTCAGTTAACAAAGACAATAGTCTTTCTCTGCATGCTGATTGGATGATCACAGGCTTTTCCACAACGTCATGATGTTGTCAGTGAGAATGAAGCAATGAAAGATGCTGACATGGTAAAAAAAAAGAAAGACAAGGTGTTATACTGAATGTAAGTACAACATCTGTGTTGTAGGTGTACAGTAAACAGTTGTAAATTGTGAAATTCAACTTTTCAAGTTACCTGTTAATATTCTTACAGCTTTACCTCTTCAAGTTAGATGCAGTTACTATGGTATTTAATTGAAAGAAATATTGTTTCTTTTCTTTTCAGGTAACAGATTTAACTCCACCAGTGTGTCATGTGGTAAATGAGAGTTTAGACTGTCTTTTGTCATGTGAAAATACAATCTTGGAAGTTACGTATATTATGTCAGATGGCAATGAGTCAGGAATTGATCACACCCAAATTAAGTCTTTTGGTGTGGGCTTTAGCAAAATAACTCAATATGATGGTCTAGATGAAAACGGCTACAATGCAACCCTTTTGCATTATTCTGGCATCTGTTGCCTCGAAGATTTGGAAGTTGCTGCAGTAGACAAGGCAGGAAACAAGGGGAAGTGTTCTGTAGTTGCCAAACGTGTTACGACCACAGCCAATCATTTAAATACAATACATTTTTAGTACAGTTAAAGCACTCGATGTTAGTGACTTGGTGACCTGAATCAGGACAAATCTGTCAGTTTTGACGAACTAGTTCTCGTACTGTCCATACAAAATATATTAGCATTCCAATTCAGTCCAAATGACATCCACTTAAGATCATACTTTCAACAAGTGAATAGCAGTAATTTAGTCATTTATAGTTTATAACTGGGTCCTCTAAATTAATACTGTAATATAAATCTTAGATTTAGAATAAACTGACACATAAAACATATACACATCAAGTTTATCTGAAACATGCATAATGTGAGTATACATTGTACATACCTTTTGTTTAATAAATTGATGAAAACTATTTTGAAAATTTGAATTAAATTATTCAAAAAAAGTCTGATGTTGAGATATTTGTCCAAAAATGATTGAATAATTCCAGCAGTAGCCATCACAGTTAGGAATAACAGGGCACACAACACCAAGTAAAACCCTGCCAACCTAGAAACAAAGGCAAGGATATATAAATAAATTATATATTTATTTATAATAATTTTAATAACTTATGTTTTGATTATCACCTCTTCTTGCTTTCATGAATAAAGCCATGTAAAGTATATCTCTCTGCGCACAATATACAGAAGTCCTCCAAGAGCAGCAAGCTCTTGAAAGGGGAATAATGAAGATCTTTTTAAAAGCATTAAAACGGTTCCTTTTTTGGTCCACCATAAATACTGTATTGCTATATCATTGGTATAGAAATAATTATAGAAATACACTATGTAACCTACCTTCATTGAAAAAGATGCCAGAGATCCACAATACCACCAAGAAAATGGAATGACTCTACACTATTCTGGCTAAAGAAAGAGTGGAAGGACATATTTTTATATATTTTATGATTTGTTTGTACAGGGTTATAGTTAGGATTACCCGTGACAGCTGGCCAATCATTCAAGATTTTTTGTGGGTTACATATATATGATTTTTCATGAATGAAAAAGAGAGAAGTGTGTGAAGGTCTTGCTGTGCACGAAATGTCCTTTCAAACTCAGGTGGACCAGTAACAGTTTATGTTTCATCCTTGACCAGCCCACACGTCTTGCCTGAAATGCTAAAGAAATTCAACCACTGTCATTATGTTTTACCAAACTTTGCTACAAATAAAAATGACTAATAATTATGTATCTGATGAATGATTTCAATTGTATTATTACCTTCATAATCATACATGTAAACATTTATTTTACCTTTCTGATTAATGACTTACAAGCCGTTACTGCAGTTATCTTGAAATATCTCACTATATGGCCCTAAATCAAACATTATATGAGTAAACCTTGACCTGATCTGATTAACGTAGACTGGTTTTGGCAGTGTTTATGAAAAACAAGAGCTCATTATGTTCTACAGAGACATGTCATTGACTTTAGGTTTAAGAGAACAGGTCTTTTCAGCATTTAAAATTGTCCTGTTGCTTTAAGACTTTTACATTCAAAAAGTTAATTCTATAAATACATTAAATAGTTATTTAAAAAAGGACCAGTGTAGCCTATTTAAAACACATATAAACTGATTAGAATAACCTCTAATTTAACACCAAGAATTGATGACCACATAGTTACTGTAAAAAATGCAAAAACTTTGAACACATGAGTACAACTTTTATGATTTCAAGTTTTAGATTTTTTTATACTATCCTGATTGAACAGTGCAGTTGCAGTGCAGTGACTGAACGCTTGTCATTTTTGATAGAGCAGAATATGAGCTGCCTTCTTACCCAGATGAACAGCAGACAGTATCGACACCGCTGCAAGGAGAACTGGCAGATCCGAAGTCATATTTATGGTGATAATGTCTGATACAGTTTTTCTGATAAATTGTTGCAAAAAAAAAAAAAAGGGAGAGGGGTTGAAATAAGGTCAGTATGTCCACCTATATTGCAGATAACCTCCTGTTTTGGAGATCAGGAAGAACCTGTCTAAAGTTTACAAAGGGTGTCTGTAGTCTCGCATAGCCAGACCTTCAGACTGACGGTTGAAGGTCTGGAATTCATGGCAACCTCTCACTGGCTAAGGCCCACCCATGACATGTCAAACAACCAATCACAGCTCGCTTCGTTCATCGTCACGTTTCAGGGCATGGAAATGTTGCGACAATAACAGACCGGTGTGTAAAACTCTGAGATGTATTTTAAAGATTCCGTGCCGCGAGTTTACATTTTTTCATACTTTTGAAAATCCAACGTTTAGTTGATCCTGATAAGCGCTTGTTGTCACTGTTGTAAACACAACGGCTTTCTTCTTTAAGGGGGTTTGGAGTCCTGGCATCAGTTTCCAGGCGAAAAGACAGCCGTCTACCGGAAATCCTGTATAATTCAACCGTTCCGATGATGACTTCGAAAATACTGATGTATTTCCACTTTTGTGTGCCCTATGCATCAGATGTTTAGCCAACGGTCCGTGTGCGTGACGTCTGAGGTTGAGACTACACAGGGGTGTAACATGTCATGGGCTACAGCTCATCAGATCGCCAGCCATCACTCAAGTCAAATAACAGTACGAGTTGGGAATGACAGTTGCTTTATGTCTCATGGGTTTTAGAACTTAGTTTCGGTTCCATGGTGTAATGGTCAGCACTCTGGGCTTTGAATCCAGCGATCTGAGTTTTCTAAGGGAAGTCATGGCCTAATGGTTAGAGAGTCGGACTCCCAATCGAAGGGTTGTGAGTTTGAGTCTTGGGCTGGCAGGAATTGTGGGTGGGGGGAGTGCATGTACAGTTCTCTCTCCACCTTCAATACACAACTGAGGTGCCCTTGAGCAAGGCACCAAACCCCCAACTGCTCCCTGGGTGCTGCAGTATAAATGGCTGCCCACTGCTCCGGGTGTGTGTTCACAGTGTGTGTGTGTTATCACTGCTCTGTGTGTGTGCACTTTGGATGGGTTAAATGCAGAGCATGAATTCTGAGTATGGGTCACCATACTTGGCTGAATGTCATGTCACTTGCAGAACTTGGAGCCCATAATAATACTGAGATTCAACTAAATTTACACATTTTTACAACTTTACAAGCATTCGCTCTCGAATCATCGCAACATGTCAGATGAAACTCAGGAATTTGTTAGTTTTTGTTTTTTGTTGTATTATATTCCACAACAAAAAGCAGCTAGAAAGCATCGTGGTGACATTGTAAGAGTAGGATTTCGTTTGCGTTGGGGTTGGGGTTAACGAAATCGAAACCATGTTAGGGATGGATTAACGAAATCAAAACCAAAGAAAACCATATTTTTTCTTAGGGATCCCGATCTTTGTTTTGATGAAGAATCAAATAAATCAGTGAATCATTTTTTACTAGTTGATAGAAGCGAATTGTCCGAGTGAACCGATTCGCTAGAATGATTCGGACTCTCCGCCGCCGGAGCACAGCTCTTGTGTAGCAGGAATCTGTGCTGTGCGTTCGGCGCTGATGATGTCAGCCACTGTGCGCCGGGAACTGTCAGCTCTGCGCTGCTGAAGCTTCCGAGAGGTCTATGTCCGAGACAGGCTTATAAAAGCAGACTATTATACCTCTAATAAACAACAGAGGAAGCGCAATCATGGACAGCGATGACGACAACATGGAAGAAGTGGTGGAAGGTACGACATGCGTATACACAAACGTTGCATAAATTCATTTTTGTCGTCTTCTCGGCTGTCAGGCTGAACTTTTATTGCAGTCTCATTCCGCCGAGGATTAGCCTACCGTCAGCTTTCCTCCGTACTCGAGCGGTCAAGTAACCGAGGCCTGTAAGCTTGGGACTATTTAAATCCTCCTGGTGACAGCGAGTCTTATTTCTGCTTTAAGACTTAGCTACACTTCTATCTGAAGTCCCATGAACTGATAGCATAAAAATAATCAACGTAGGTAGACAATTAATTTCTCTCAAAATACCTTTCATTTTATTATATTACATGTTTAGTCTTTTAAGAAGTCTGTAAATGCCCTATATATAAGATAGATTCGTATTTGGATGAACTTAATAGTGTTGTTGAAGCCACGTGGTTGAAAAAAAGTGGGGAGTTGACACAAAAGTTGCAAGTTCAGCTTTAAAGCTTTATCCAAAACTGCAGATGTACGTAGTTCACAGCTCTGGACTAACACCATTAAACCCAGCACTTAGTGCCCATCAATTAGTGGATTGTTGCTTTGTATTAAATATTTTTGCTAAATGTGAAGTATCTAACCAAACTGTTTTGTTTAAATGTGAAGTATCTAACTAAAAATTTTATCAACCTGGTCCATTAAAATGAGTTTCATAATTGGGCATGCAGTGCATTAGTTGTTTATCAGTCTGTTACTTGGCTTATTGATTAAAATTTCATGACTTTTTAGGACCACTGGATGAGGATGACCAACCTCATGGATTTTGCACTGTGACTTACTCCTCCAGTGACAGATTTGAGGGGCACTTTGTTCATGGGGAGAAAAATGGAAAAGGAAAGTTCTTCTTTTTTGATGGCAGGTATGAAACTTTATGTTGGCGCCATTAATCTATTATTGATTTCTATCCTATGATTTAATAATATATTATTAGTCACTGTTGATCAGACTCTCAGATTTCATTATTTAAATCATTTTAACTCTTAAAATAGTTTTATTGTTTCATTCATAAGGATGTATCGAAAGTAGGATTGTTCTTAGTGGACTAGATCTGCTTTGTTGCTGCTAACATCAGGGAAAGATTACTGTTGAAACATGCTCTGAATTATAGGGTTTAGTGTACATGCTGTTGCCAGGTAAACTAGGGGAAACCCCTGTAGCACATCTAGACATGTGGTGCTGGGGAGGAGAAAGGGTAACAGATCTGTACCAGGTTGAGATATGTTGATGGGAAAGTGGCAGCTAATTAGTACAGTGGCTGCACTGCCATTGTATTAATCAGCTGCTCAGGAGACTTTCAGTATTGAACTATATTCTGATTGATATCACTGTGAGTCGCTGTAATTCAAATGCACATGCAGACTCCTGTATCGTCACCAGCAGTATTAGATCTAATTACCATGCATATTTTTTTCCTTCTACATAATTTGTTTGCTTCTTTTTGGAGTCTAATTTTTATAATCTTGCATAGTAAAAATACTTATTTTTAATTATTTTGACAATAGCGGACAAAGGTAATTATATTTCACCCAAAAATCACCTGTTTTTTTTCCTTTATAGTACGCTGGAGGGTTTCTACGTGGATGATGCTTTGCAGGGCCAGGGTATTTATACTTACGAGGATGGGGGAGCATTACATGGGACTTATGTAGAAGGCGAGCTCAATGGACCTGCTCAAGAGTTCAATCCAGAAGGTCAACTGGTCTTCAGGGGCCAGTACAAGGACAACATTCGTTATGGCATGTGCTGGGTCTACTACCCGGTATGTTGTGCCCAACATCATGCACTTTAAATCACAAATTAAACTCTTATTGACAGCATTATAATGGATTTAATTGACAAGTTCCAAGTTTATGTGTATGTAAGTCTTCTTTTTGCTCTGCCATCTACAGGATGGCGCCTGTGTGGTCGGGGAAGTGAATGAAGATGGAGAGATGACAGGAAAGTCGGTGGCTTATGTTTATCCTGATGGGCGTACTGCTCTGTATGGCTCCTTTGTTGATGGAGAACTGATTGAGGCCCGACTTGCCACTCTTACCACCCAAGAGAACGGCAGACCACACTTCACTGTTGATCCAGATAGTTAGTTTATTTTTAGTTCTATTATTAAGTTTTATTTACAAATCTTCATTTAAAGCTAAAAACCCAAATCTGATCAGTACAAGTTCATCTTGGTATAAAAATAGTTGTAGGTTAATCTTTAACTTTTTTTTTTTTTTTTACTCTTTTGTAGGTCCTGTTTACTCCTATGATAAATCCACCTCATCATGTATCGCTGGTCATAAACTGCTGCTCGACCCCTACGAAAGTCAACGGTTGGTGCAAGCTGTGATCAACCATGTAAACCTCAATCTATCAAATCTAACTCGTTTTGAACAAAAAAAAAAAACATATATTTGTTTGTTCCGGTGATGTACTGTCTTGTCATTTCGTTGGGGAGATTCTGCTGGTTCTCTAGGCATAAAACAGTATTTTTCATGTCATAATCTTGTTGATTCAAGCTGAAAGATGGTCTTATTTTGGTTTAACAGTGTGTATGTTGGACAATCACTTATTTCTGGAGCTGGAGAAGGGCTATTTGCAAAAATTGAGGCTGAGACTAACACCGTGATGGCTTTTTATAATGGTGTCCGAATTACACATACAGAGGTTTGTCTGTTTGCATTTGACATTATTCAAGGCCATAATGTAATACTTTAAAACATATTATAGGATGCATGGTGTGTTAAATTAAAGGTGTTTTTGTAATCTTTTTATATTCAATTTAACAGGTGGATTGTCGTGACTGGTCCATGAATGGGAACACTATTTCATTGGATGAGGACACTGTGATTGATGTTCCAGAACCTTTCAATCTGATGGAGAATTATTGTGCTTCTCTAGGTCACAAGGCCAATCACTCCTTCACTCCCAATTGCAAATATGATCCGTGAGTGTTAATGTTCATTTTAGTAATATACAGAGATGTAGTGCTTTTGTTTCCTATATTAAATTAGATCTATTATTTATTTAAATATAAACAAATCATATTGTTGGACAATAATGGGTTATTCATGTAATGGCTGTGTTTGCCTGTCAAGGTACATCCATCCTCGTTTTGGGCAAATAAAATGCATCCGAACAATCCGTGCTGTGGAAAAAGATGAAGAACTCACGGTTGCTTATGGTTATGACCATGAGCCTTCAGGGAAGTCTGGTCCAGAGGCACCAGAATGGTACACAAGGCAATTGTTGGAGTTTCAGCAGAAGGAGTCTGGAAAAGGTGCTGATGAGACCTGCTAAGACCCTCACCACCGCCTGTCTGAAAAAAACATGATCTCCTATCCCAGCCTATAACTACCACCAGAAACTCTTAACTTTATTCTTTGACCTTCTTCGCAGCTAACATTAATAAGTAATCACTCTTCTGAACTGATTTCTGGCATCGTCATCAGTTTACAAGGATTGTAACTGTGAAATCCTCGCTCTCTGAGCAAGCTGCAAAATTCTATGGTTCTACAGTGTGGAAGGATTAGTATGTGTGTCAGTTGGTGACTGATTTGGTTACATTACAAGAATACAGAGACTAAAAAAGAGCAAGTCATTTAAAGGCATTTTGACTGAAATCCATGGAGTGGAGTTTGAAAGTATTTAAGACAGATGTCACGATTCCTGGAGGTATATGTCCTCTTTATCACAACTTTTGAATACTATGCAGTATTAAACCAGTATAGTGTCTTTTTGCTGCTCTGCTCATGTTTCCCCTGAAAACTGAAAATATAGATATTTTCATGTTGATGTTACCAACAATTATTCTTGTAAAACAATTTGTTCTCCTTTTGCATGTGCGAACAGCTTCAGTTATGTTTAAATAAGCTCTAGTATTCTTGAAGTACAGTATTACACAGACAAAGCTGCTTATTTCTTTGTGTATTTTTTTTTTTTTTTTTAGAAAAACTGTGAAAAATTGACACCATTAAAAGAATAAGGTGTATTGTATGTGTGTGGAAAAGACTGAACAGAACGTACAGTATTTGGGAATAAGGCACAAGGTTAAGAGAAATCTTTCTACTGAACTAAACTTCAGCCTTTGATATGCAAAACTATCAACAAAGATTTATCAATAAAAACTCCAGCATAGAGCACAACTGGACTCATCTTTTCAGTGTTCTTGGCTTTTAATATTATTACAAAAATTTTGAAAATATGAATCAGGTTTTCTCTAAACAAAAATGGAGGAATATTCTATGCCATTCTAATTAGGTCAACACTGTAAATATCCACGCAGTGGGGGCGTGGTCATCGTGCTGCACCTGCGCGCGCGCCAGGTAAATGAGTGACACGCTGGGTTTCACCGCTTGCTTCCAAACAAAAGCGGTCCGGAAGTGATAAGGAAAAACGACACCGGTAAATACTACTTTTATTCTAATTTATAGGACTTATACACCACTTTGTACATATTAAATCGGGCGTAGCATAGTTTAAGTATACCGTTTGGTAAAATTAGGTTAGTAAAGTCGTTTTGTAGTTTCAGAATCGACGTGGAAAGCGATCGTGACGATTTCAAGTCATTAGACGTTTGATAAAGGATCCAGCTCCGTTCGGAGACATACAAATGAAGGATTTTTCTAATTTAAATGATATATCTGAACGTGAAAGTCATTACCTCTTCTCTCTTCGCTGAAGGCCTGAGATGGACCGTTACAGGTATTTCATCTTCAATCAGAAGAGTGTGGTGGTCCTCGGCATCCTTCAGGTTGCGTGCGCGGGGCTTTGCGTGGTTTGCGGATTTATGGACGCAGTCTTCCGCAAGAGCACTACTTTGAGTGAAACTAGGGCTCCACTCTGGTCTGGACTGGTGAGAAACATTAAAACTTACTATTTATTTACTTTAATATGACTTAACGTAATTATAGTTCCCACGTTAATCTATAATGTCCCATCCCAGTTTTCCAGTATGTAGCAAACTGGGCTGAGTCAAAGTCACATAAAAAAGTTATGTTAGGAACATCAGAAACAGCTTTTGTATCTCATATTAAAACAGATCACATTTTGCTATTTTATCATGTTAACATGACTTTCCTTCATAGCTAATTTTCCCACTGCTTTAATGTGGTTTAGGATGAACTTAATAATGCTGATTTTTAGTGAGAGAAGACTACACATGATGAAGAAGGTTAAGCCTAGGTATCCCACATGACTAGTATTCACCCTCTTGTGGCATGTGTCTGCACTAAGAGACAGTGATTCTACAGGGCCCCAAATAGGACTTGTGATAAAAAAAAAAGAAAAGAAAGAGATGGTAGGAAAAAAATGCGTTTGCGGTTTCTCTGTAAGATTGTATTCCCCCGAGAAACTTTGCATTTTCTTTCAAAAGTTCTGAAATATATTTTTTCTCATATTATTTCCATCACAAAGGTTTGGTGGCAACTCTTAAGTTTCTTAGGGGAATGTGAAAGTTTTGTGAGAAAGTACAAAAGAATTTAAATGTAACTTTTTTTTTTTTTTTACTCCCACATCTCATTTTATTTACCATCACCCTTGAGATGCCCAATATGATTCTTTAAAGTTCATTTCACTTTTTCCTCTTTTAGATTATGGCTGCCCCTGGTGTACTTGCCCTCTTTGCATCCCAGAAGAAAAACCCAATTTTGGTAATTTCTTATCCGTCTAATGCACAGTATTTCTCCCGATGGTGGCCTCTTTCTACCTGCTGATGTTTACATGTTCTCATTAATGTGTTTAGGTAAACGTCATGATCACATCATCTGTGATGTCACTTTTTGCTGTTGTGATTGTCTTCGTTTATGCTTGCGTCACTCTCAGCTATGGAGAAGAGGATGATGAGGTCTTCCACGCCCATCCTATCCCTGAAGTGGTATAGTTACACCAGATCATGTTTACTCTCCCATATGTTAAACGCTCGGATTAAAACACACAAATGGTTGATAAAGCTGTCTTGTGCAGAGGTTTGTGCTCAGCCAGATGGTGAAAGGAGCAAACAGCACCCTTCTAGTGGCCTGTGTGGGATCTTTGCTCTTTTCTTCTCTCATTGCTTATGTCGGCTTCCGCAGTCTGCCGCTTTGTGGCTGCTATGACTCCACAAATGGCATGGTGGGTGAAATTTTATGTAAAAACAAGAAAATGCAGTATTTTGAAGTTAGTATGCAAGATTGAGCTGGTAATTACTGCATGGTTGTGTATTTTACAGGATTTTCTAGTTCCTCAAAATGACCCTGTTACTCCAACTGAACTTGTATGCACTTGGCAAGGTACGTGAGAGATGTTGTTCGAGTGGCTTTGGCCACTGAGATAACAAAATCATATTTCATTTGATTTATTTTGCCTCTTGCAGATGGAGATGAGCGAATCTTTAACTCCCCCATGTCATTCATGGATAGCTGTCCTGAGCAGGAACAGCAGAATCTCTCCACGCTTCCGCCATATAGCAGACTAGCTTAGTAATTGATGTTTTTTTTTATGTGAAATACTGGTAAATATAGTTCATTAATTTTTTACCAAAGAGCGAATAATGTCCAGATTTCATCAAGCCTGCTTGTTTCAAATCAACTTAAATTTGTTTCTTGATGTTTAAGTTATCAGTGCCATATTTTATATTATCTTTGTGTTTTTTTGGCTTTATACTTTTTAAATGATAGACTGATAGGTTTACGCACGTAAACCTATATTTTACAATAAAAAATATATAACAAATTAAGTATTCTATTTGCCTCTTTATGAATTTACAAACCATTCATTTTCAGTGGATATTCAGATAACATACCAAAGGACAGTATCATTTTTACAATGTTATTACTTTAAAATAAGTCTCTAGTCTGAACATAATGTTCCCATATGTGATCCTGGACCACAAAACCAGTCATAAGTCAATTTATTAAAATTGAAAAAGTAAGCCTTCCATTGATGTACGGTTTGTTAAGATAGGACAATACAGGTGCTGGTCATATAATTAGAAAATCATCAAAAAGTTGATTTATTTCACTAATTAGATTCAAAAAGTGAAACTTGTATAGTGTATACATTCATTACACACAGACTGATATATTTCAAATGTTTATTTCTTTTAATTTTGATGAATATCTGATTAATTTTAATTTTGATATTAACTGACAACTAAGTAAAATCCCAAATTCAGTATCTCAGAAAATTAGAATATTGTGAAAAGGTTCAATATTGAAGACACCTGGTGCCACACTCTAATCAGCTAATTAACTCCAAACACCCGCAAAAGCCTTTGAATGGTCTCTGTCTAGTTCTGTAGGATAAACAATCATAGGGAAAACTGCTGACTTGACAGTTGTCCAAAAGACGACCATTGACACCTTGCACAGGGAGGGTAAGACACAAAAGGTCATTACCAAAGAGGCTGGCTGTTCACAGAGCTCTGTGTCCAAGCACATTAATAGAGAGGCGAAGGGAAGGAAAAGATGTGGTAGAAAAAAAGTGTACAAGCAATAGGGATAACTGCAGAGGATTGTGAAACAAAACCAATTAAAAAATGTGGGGGATCCACAAAGAGTGGACTGCAGCTAGAGTCAGTGCTTCAAGAACCACTACGCACAGACGTATGCAAGACATGGGTTTCAGCTGTCGCATTCAAGCCACTCTTGAACAACAGACAGCGTCAGAAGCATCTTGCCTGGGCTAAAGACAAAAAGGACTGGACTGCTGCTGAGTGGTCCAAAGTTATGTTCTTTGATGAAAGTAAATTGAGCATTTCCTTAGGAAATCAGGGTTCCAGAGTCTGGAGGAAGAGAGGATAGCTACACAATCCACGTTGCTTGAGGTCCAGTGTAAAGTGTCTACAGTCAGTGATGGTTTGCGGTGCCATGTCATCTGCTGGTGTTGGTCCACTGTGTTTGCTGAGGTCCAAGGTCAACGCAGCCGTATACCAGGATGTTTTAGAACAATTCATGCTTCCTGCTGCTGACCAATTTTATAGAGATGCAGATTTCATTTTCCAACAGGACTTGGCACCTGCACACAGTGCCAAAGCTACCAGTACCTGGTTTAAGGACCATGGTATCCCTGTTCTTAATTGGCCAGCAAACTCACCTGACCTTAACCACATAAAAAATCTATGTGGTATTGTGAAGAGGAAGATGCGATATGCCAGACCAAACAATGCAGAAGTGCTGAAGGCCACTATCAGTGCAACCTGGGCTCTCATAACACCTGAGCAGTGCCACAGACTGATCAACTCCATGCCACGCCGCATTGCTGCAGTAATTCAGGCAAAAGGAGCCCAAACTAAGTATTGAGTGCTGTGCTCATTCTTTTCATGTTCATACTTTTCAGTTTGCCAAGATTTCTAAAAATCGTTTCTTTGTATTGATCTTAAGTAATATTCTAATTTTCTGAGATACTGAATTTGTTTTCCAGAGTTGTCAGTTATAATCATCAAAATCAAAAGAAATAAACATTTGAAATATATCAGTCTGTGTGTAATGAATGAATATAATATACAAGTTTTACTTTTTGAATGGAATTAGTAAAATAAATCAACTTTTTGTTAATATTCTAATTATATGACCAGCACCTGTATTTGGCTGATATACAACTATTTGAAAATCTTGAATCTGAGTTTTCAAAAAAATCTAAATATTGAGAAAATCATCTTTAAAGTTGTCCAAATTAAGTTCTTAGCAATACATATTACTAAACAAAAATTAAGTTTTTATATATTTATTGTAGAAATTTTACTAAATATATTTAAATATATGATATATAAATATATGTTTTGTTGGCTATTGCTACAAATACTGGGTATATTTGTAGCAATAGCCAACCGTGCTACTTAAGACTGGTTTTGTGGTCCAGGGTCACATATGCACTCTTTTATTAGACAAATAAGGCACAACACTAGTCAGCTGAAAGTCAAAGATGTGGTACTTTATTTCTTTTAGTAAAACACTGAAACAGTTAAAACCAAAACGGCAACAAGCATTGATCTTTTGCACTCCTTTGATTATAGTGCATTGATGGTTTGTTTATTTTCCCAAAACTATGTCACTCTAACTCACTGACCAACATTGAAGGCATGAGTTGTATTAGACAAGTGACTAGTAAAGATATGTTGTGCATGCTTGAGTTCTGGCATTGAGTTCAGGTGCTATTTTATCAACTGCTGACCCCTGATATCAAGAACTGACTCATACACTTTGGTTGCAAAGATGCATAATTATCCCAAGAATAATAAACAATTACCTATAATAAAAATGTAACACTTAAACATGTTAATAATCTTCCATACGTTTTCTGCAATTAGAATTGTCAAGCTGTTTTTGTAGATTTTTGAGATCTGCTCATATTTTACATTAACTATGTTATTAATGTGTTAATAAAGACAGAAAAAAGCAAATTCTGAATGACACTTAAAATGGTACATTGGGTGAAGCGAAAGAAAACAGTGGATAGAATCCAGACCAAGAGTATGTTTTTATCAAGACCAGTTCAACATGAACTTACAAAAATCATCAAAGCTCATGTTGTTTCTGGCAGATAGATTAGATATGAACCTTCTGTAAGCACCCAGAGTCAAAACGTTAAGCACAAATAGACAAGTCTTAGAGTGCATTCAACATGATGCATTTAAATATTTAAGAGCCATCATTAAGAAGAATGGCATCATTAGAAGAATGGCATCTACGCTAATATTTGTCTGTTTCTCTCTTATTCCGAGGTCACCGTAGCCACCAGATCCAGTATGTATCCAGACCAGATGGTGGATCAGCACCTAGAGAGGACCTCTACAGCCCTGAAAGACAGCGGAGACCAGGACAACTAGAGCCCCAGATACAGATCCCCTGTAAAGACCTTGTCTCAGAGGACCACCAGGACAAGACCACAGAAAACAGATGATTCTTCTGCACAATCTGACTTTGCTGCAGCCTGGAATTGAACTACTGGTTTTGTCTGGTCAGAGGAGAACTGCCCCCCCAACTGAGCCTGGTTTCTCCCAAGGTTTTTTTTCTCCATTCTGTCACCGATGGAGTTTCGGTTCCTTGCCGCTGTCGCCTCTGTCTTGCTCAGTTGGGGTCACTTCATCTACAGCGATATCGTTGACTTGTTTGCAAATAAATGCACAGACACTATTTAACTGAACAGAGATGACATCCCTGAATTCAATGATGAACTGCCTTTAACTATAATTTTGTATTATTGACACACTGTTTTCCTAATGAATGTTGTTCAGTTGCTTTGACGCAATGTATTTTGTTTAAAGCGCTATATAAATAAAAGTGACTTGACTTGATTAACCGTGCACAATTCCTCAACTAATCGCATGCTCCCCCCTATTATTGTACCTGAATCAAACAACGCAATTCATCAGCTAACCAGGCCCTTAACCAACCTAATTTAAAAAAATAAGCAGAAATCATAAGCAAAACCTCTTTTTGCCAATTCAGTATAAAAAAAAGAAAGCATGTCATGCCTGAGCTTCCTTCATGCACTCCACAGGACCAGCTGTGGTTACATCAAGTTATACGTGAATATTCCCTGTAATGGATTGAACTCTGTTCTGCATATCAGTGTTGGAAAGAAGATTGCCGAAGGGAAAGACAATTTAGTCATTAGCATATCTGTATATTTGTACTTACAGATTATATACTGAAATATAGACTGATATCAGAGCTTTTGTTCAGATTTATGCCATGCATGCACAGAGCAGATGCCATGAATAATGAGGTACTAATCTGTGATTATACAGTACAGATCACTTTAATTTTGCCTAACAAAGCAGTACTACATACAATTCCTGGCTGTAGATACTAAAGTAAATATTGTCAGCGAATTCTTGTCCCTTTTTACCTAACTTAACTACATTTTGACATGATTCACAGGAAGGACTGATTATCATGCATAACCCAGATGTCTTTACAGTAGATTTTATATAGATGATTGGCTGCTAGAAGAAACTAAATTGGCAATAAATAAAACACTGGCAGTGGACAAGGACTGGCTTTTTTTATTTTATTTTTTTATTATTGTATATCAGATTTATTTTACCTTTTAATTCAGCTAACATTTGTCTAAGATCTATTAGCAGCACTTATAAATAACCTGCATTTAGTGATTGTTCATCAGTTTCTCTTTTCTCCTGAGAGAACTGACAACTTTCACAGGAAGTGTCTGCATGTGTGGGTGACACAGAATGAGAGAATAAACAACAAACACACAGACTAAACCAGATTTACTTCGGAGGCTGAAGTGATTTAACAGAACAGTTTATCTAATTGTGGCAAAAATTGTTTAGAAAATCTGATGAAAAAGGCAACATATTATGCATGAAGGTTTCACTGTTCAATTCACCTGCAGAACTGACTAAATCTAGCTGGAAAATGTAGTGCATGTTTGGCAGTGGCATATGATGTGAACTAGACAGGCTGACACATAATAGATGAAGCTGGTATATGTAAAGCAAATAGGCCTACATGCAACTTCTTAAAGCCTCTTGTTTAAGTAATGGAGGAAAGTTTTCTTCCCTTTAAAATAATGGCCAGATCAGATACAAAAAGAAATCTTGAGAAAAGATGTTCCTGTGTCCTCAACCCCTCCCCTGGACCTTCATGGACAACACAAAAGCACCTCTGAACCTTCTTTAAAGGTGCTTCACCTTTGTCATCTCCATCCTGTAAGGGGTGATTCCTTCATTAGCTCTTCCAACATCCACAGCCCCAAGTTCCCCTGTCCTCCTCGTCCTGCCTGAGAGTGACAGTATCTCCTGATGATGGTTGGCTTAACACCAGTGGCTTCTGAGATTTCAGCTTGTGCGCCACCGTCATAAAAATGGCCTCCACGTGGTCACTATTATTCCGACCACCAGGGGTTCTTGGCAGAGGTCTCAAACAGAGGCATTGAGTGTGCATCAGCGAACTGCTGCGCTACGTCGGTACTTACTTGAGCGGCATGCCGCAGGTCACATTTGTTGCCGACCAAGATTCTAGGCACCTCTTGGCCCAAGGCATGTTGACGGCACTCCTCGATCCACAGCGGAAGACTTCGGAAACTAGCAGCATTGGTGACATCGTAGACAAACACCACAGCGTGGACGTTGCGGTAATAGTGCTGTACCATACTCTTTCGAAAGCGCTCCTGGCCTGCAGTGTCCCACAACTGGACCTGGTTGAGGGGGAAAAGGGAGCGCTATTAGCTGTCAACTTATATCATACATGCATATTTTTTCTTTTAAAGGGATAGTTCACCCAAAAATGAAAATTCTGTTATTAATTACTCACCATTGTGTCGTTCCAAACCCATAAGACCTTCGTTCATCTTCGGAACACAAATTAAGATATTCTTGCTGAAATCCACAAGCTTTCTGACCCTGCTTAGACAGCAACGCAACTGAAATGTTCCCAGGTCCAGAAACATAGCAAGGACTCGATAAAATTACGGTTGAACCCCTTATGTTACATGGGCTATTTTACAAAGATCCTTGCTACGTTTCTTGACCTGGGAACATTTCTGTTGCTGTCTATGCAGGGTCGGAAAGCTCTTGGATTTCATCAAAAATATCTTAATTTGTGTTTTCCGTAGATGAACGTGAGGGTTTGTAATTAATGACAGAATGACATAATTTTCATTTTTGGCTGAACTATAACTTTATATGTTATATATGTTCATAAAACACAAACTTTATTTACTCTACATGTAAAGGTTCAATAAACTGATCTTTTTTTTAACTGACTAATAATACATGTCAGGCTTTAAAGGATTACATTAAAACATATTGAGTACATATGCAAAATAACGTCCTGAAATCAGAAGCATCCTCACCTTGATTTTCTCGCCGTCTATTTCAATAACCTTCTCCCGAAAATCCACCCCTATAGTGGCCTCAGTCTTATCTGGAAACTTGCCTGCACAGAATCTATAGGTGAGGCAAGTCTTGCCAACTCCAGAGTCTCCTATCACGATGATCTTAAAGATTCGGGTCCTTGGGGGAGGCAGCGAAGAGCTGGTCAAAGATGAGCTAAATTCAAAGGAGGACTCGATACCTGCCATGCTGTCTTCCTATAGACGAAAGTGCCTCAGAGAATGGCACAGTGCAAATGTGTGCTGATGCTAACGGGTCAAATAAATAATTCAAACGCCGGCTTAGTTTAACCTTCAGCCCTTCACCTCAAGCTTCATGTGCAAAACTTAGAGATTCAAACGTCGTGGACTGTTTTTGACGTGCTGACCGGTAAACTCCGCATTTTGCTGATGCATTCCTGGCGGAGTCTTCTTACACTGTTAGGGTCTGTCTGTAGCCACGTACGACGTTGACATAACTGTAATCTCGCGAGAAGTCACATAATACCGAGAGCGTTTTGTGTGGTGGTACTTCCAAAAAAAAAAAGAGCATAACAAAACTGAAACTTACCAATGTAAGCAGTGTACACAAAACACACAAAAACTAAATAAATATGGGAGTTATTCTATTATATTCTATGCATGTATTATGCATGTGGAAGTTTTTACTTCTTTGCAATGACTTGATATGATACTGAAGTTAGAACAGAAATGCAAATATATATTATATACTTAACTGCACTGAACACAGAAAAGATTGTATTTTTGTGTATACAGTGATAATAGTTTATTTGCATCAATATTAATTTTCTTTCTGCCTGTAACTGCATTATTGTTCTGTTCTGTTCTGTTGTAGATTGATTTTGAAGATGGTAACTGCCCAACATACCGCAATCAAATAAAGGGTTTTATAATGTTTATCAAGCTGTGCACTACCAGTTTCAGGGCAAGTCTTGAGTCTAACTCCTGCTACTTGTTTTGTCAGAAATGTAGTGAATTCAATATTCTTTAACAGAAGAATCCCATCACATTGGTTTGGAAAGCATGCATTAACAATGCGTTATATTCCTCTTAAACAGATACCACCCATTTCTCAGGCTCTAGTCCTGATGCTCCGTCCTCGAGCGTGGTACATGGTGGAGCACATGTTCTGTTGTATGGTTTTAAAATTTTTATCAGTTATAACAACTCCTTTAGAAAAGAAATTATTATTTTTTTTTACATTTCAGCAATTTCTCATAGACAACATTAAGTGTAAATGTATAGAAAAATTCTACTTTTGCTTGTTTCCTACTTTAGATTGTTCTTCTATAGAAAAGCCCCAGTAACCTCACATGTGATACAATTTCAAAAATGGCTGAAACTCACATCTAAATTCAAGAGATTTCAGTGAAAGATAAAAGATAAAAATTTTCACTTTCATGTTATAGTTCTGTACTCTTAATCTATGTCAGTAAATGTCTCATCTGTGTCTGTTTATATTGCTCCAAATGGGTTTTTGGAGAAACATCTGATTCAGATTAAAATAAAAGATAACTTAGAAATCTCTTTAGCTGTAAACAAGCTAAATCCTGCATAGTAATATATCCTTCTTGGTAGTGTGTAGTATATGTACATCTGTTTCTCGGTAGGTGAATGGTCGAGAGGTTTCAGGTCCATTGTTTGATTTTGGTCATAAATGCATGGATTAACATTTCTGCATTAAGAGCATAGGCCGTAATTTAGATATATTTTTCAGATGGTAAAATGCAGTTTTACAAATGCTAGAAACGTGGCTTTCTAAGGAAAGATTGCTATCAAATAGCACACCTAGGTTCCTAACTGATGACGAGGAATTGACAGAGCAGCCATCAAGTCTTAATCAGTGTTCTATGTTAATACATGCAGAGTTTTTAGGTCCTATAATTAACACCTCTGTTTTTTCAGAATTTAGCAGTAAGAAATGACTCGTCATCCAGTTTTGTATATCGACTATGCAATCCATTAGTTTTTCAAATTGGTGTGTTTCACCGGGCCACAAAGAAATATAGAGCGGAGTATCATCAGCATAACAGTGAAAGCTAACACCATGTTTCCTGATGATATCTCCCAAGGGTAACATATAAAGCGTGAAGAGTAGTGGCCCTAGTACTGAGTTTTGAGGTACTCCATACTGCACTTGTGATCGATATGATACCTCTTCATTCACTGCTACGAATTGATGGCGGTCATATAAGTACGATTTAAACCATCCTAATGCACTTCCATTTATGCCAACAAAGTGTTCAAGTCTATGCAATACAATGTTGTGGTCAATAGTATCAAATGCAGCACTAAGATCCAATAGAACTAATAGAGAGATACAATCACAATCAGATGATAAGAGCAGGTCATTTGTAACTCTAGTTAGAGCAGTCTCAGTACTATGATACGGTGGAAATCCTCAAAGATACCATTTTTCTCTAAGAAGGAATATAATTGTGAGGATACTACCTTTTCTAGTATCTTGGACAGAAAAGGGAGATTCGAGATTGGTCAATAATTAACTAGTTCTTTGGGGTCAAGTTGTGGTTTTTTGATGAGAGGCTTAATAACTGCCAAGATGAGATGCTTAATAACGAGTGTTGACAGAGATTACATAAGACCCCACCTCAGTATTTAACTACCATGAATTTTATTTTTAATGTAATCTGAATGTTGATCGAGTGTGTCCTGGCATCGTTCAAGATGGAGGAGATTTGGTACGAGATCAAGGAGCACTCTGCTGGTCTAAACTGTGGCATCTGGGATTACTCCGCTTCCTTTGTCAACAAATTTGGGCAGTGCATACATTTTCTGCAAGTTCGACTAGTGGACTCAATCACATTCCTCGATAGTGACAATGGTTGCTTTATAGGTCATCGGGCTGATTTCCTGACGACTGAGGTGCCCTTGAGCAAGGCACCGAACCCCGGGCGCCGCAGCATAAATGGCTGCCCAGTGCTCTGGGTGTGTGTGTGTTCACTGCTGTGTGTGTGCATTTTGGATGCGTTAAAAGCAGAGCACGAATTCTGAGTATGGGTCACCATACTTGGCCGTATGTCACGTCACTTTAAATACCAGTATTACAGTGACCAAGAAGTCCACAATAAAAAGGATAACAAGCCGCAATACAACAAAATAAGCACAATACAACCGGAACTAGGCACAACACAATGAAATTAGTCCTATGTGCTGTGTTGTAGTGATTTCTTTGTGTTGCGCACTACTGGGCCACCGTACATGGCAGCTCAACCAGATATCTGTATTTTTTTTTCCATATAAATTATCAATCTTGTGTTATTTTAGACTTACATTACTGGAGATCAACGACATGGACCTGATTTGAACAGTGTGCACTTGAACAGAACATAGTGACCAGAAGAAGCTGGATTCACACAACGAAAGACCATACATTATGATTTTACCACAGTTACAGGATGTTCTCATAGACGGTATGAAGACATCATTGTTCAGTAGTTAAGTGAATTATAAAATTCCTCCATTACTCTCTCTATTTCTCTCTCTCTCTATATATACATATATAGTTTCTATCAGTTATTTTTTCTTTGTGTCATTCTAAATCAGACACAGCTAAAGTAGCACAGTAAAGATTACATTCATAGTCATGCATTAGTGAGAGCGATTGCATTTGTGAATCCTATGTGTTACATCCTGTGTTAATATTAATATTGTTTATGTAAACAGTAATGTATTAATTCATATCATCTAAATGTGATGAAAAAATTGGAGGAAAAAACAAACATGAAAATAAGATAACTGAAATACATTAAAGTTCTAACTTACAAAAATAAAATTTTAACTGAAATAAAAATATTACTATAATTAAATACTTGTAGCCTTAAATTAAAATAGAAATAAGAAAATGTATATGGCACCGCTGTGATTGCCCAATAGCTCATATTGAGAATTACTGACCTTTTTTCTTTTCCACTCTTTTTAGGGACCAACAGAGGTTGATGACTGCTGTCCATGTTTCTAGAAATAGTGCAGAAGAATGATTTACCAGAGTTCCTTACCACATACCTTAACCTGGACCACACTTTCCTCAGCTCTTAGAGCCAACATGAGAAAAGACAGACACAGAGCCCAAAGCCAGACTCTAACAAGTCTAAATTACTTAATCACAAACAAAATACTACATACATGAACGCTTGTTGTCTTAACATGTGAATACATGAAAGATAATGTAATGTCTAAAAATGGATAGGAAATTTATTTCAATTTACCTATAGCACAGTGGTTCTCAACCAGGAGACCTAATGATGACTTACAAACTGAAAAAACATTAAATCAATCAAGATAAGAAAAAAAACAAACTGGTTATATAATGAAGCGTAATTAATCAAAAGGGAATGGAAAAAATATATTACACCTGGAAAAATAATATGAATTAATACATTTGTAAAACTACTATAATGACTAATAACTACTAGCTATGGCAGTTTTCAAATATTTACAGGGTAGAAATTCTGATTAAAAAACTTACCCAGGTAATCACACACAACTGGAAAAATCTGAATATTGGACATGGATTAAAATGCTGAAAACCACTACTATTGCACAGGAATCAAGGCTGTAATACATTTGAATATATTAATCTTATTGGTAAATAACCAATACAATTTAAGTCCAAATAAGTAAAAAATCATATCCCTTTTCAACAGTAAATGTTTGGTTTAACGTTAGCAAAACCCCAGCAAATTATTGTGTTCTGTGCATCATACAGTGCAACTAAAACCAAATGTTGAAATTAAAAAACAAAAAAAGAAATGCATCATAGTCATGTTACTTTGTTTTATTTATAACGGTGTGAGTGTTAAATGACAGGACACGTTCTCAGAATTCAGACAGTGGTATGTTTGATGGAGTCTTGTATTATGTAGGGAAAAAAATCATAAACAGAAACCAGAAAGTTTGAAACCAAAATAAGAGCCCAAACAATGAGTGAGGAGAAAAAAAAAAAAAAAAAAGATGCCAAACAAACCCAACAAAAACAGTCAGTAAAAGTCCTACAGGTCCGACAGATGCCACTGCCGCCTCTAAAACATTCACTGGAAAACCGAAAGGCAGCAGAGGATGAAAGAGAAAAAATAAAATGAAATAAAAAGATGCACGTCTGCCTCTCCTCGGAACTCCAGGTGACCTTTCATTCGACTGTTTTCAGCTTATTGGCTGAACTTCAGCTCTCCTGGCTCCCCCTGGTGGCTGATCCTTGAAACAGCTTCTGCCACGCCACATTTATTCAGTGCCACACAGCCCCAACCCCCCCTTTCCCTGGTACCCTCAACAGGTGCCGTCATCTGCATCTAAAAGTCCGCCCCACAGGTTTGGCACACGACCACGCAAGTCAAACCAGGATCAAAACTATTGCTCCTCCTGATATTATTCGGTTCTCTTTAATATTATCTTATATAAATTACTCTTAAAAACATGTTAAGCAAAATGCATGTGTCTGATAAACATGAATAAGGCCCAATGAATTCACTGTGACTATCTCTTTAATACCGCTTGTTCTGTTCTAGCATAAGAGACGCCATTGGCCATTTTTTTTGTTATAAAAAAGAAAAAGAAAAAAAAAAAGCTAAACAAGATAGAAAGGAGAAAAAAAAAATATTTTGTAAAATGGGTTTTTCCCCTATTGCTCGCTCACTTCCAAGGCGGAAGGTAACCATGGTGTCGTTAGTGCAGTAGAGTTTCAACCTCAGTGGGGCGTCTGGTCTCAAAATGCTGACGGCCATAAAACGGCCACCCTGCTCCCTTCCTGAAATGCTCACATCTCATTGGGCATGTCCTCGTGGTCGCAGGGGGACAGGTCTCCATTGGTGGTCACTGCAGAGTTGTCCTGGTAACTGGGGGGCATGAAGGCTAAAGCGTAGGGATAGATATCGTGGCAAGATGCACAGTACGATTCGAGATTTTTCTCCTGCTGCGAGCCCAGAATGCCGTCCCTCAATGCCTGGAGCACCTCGGTACACGTCTGACATTCACACATACAAATATGAGAGATGTAGCATCATGCTTTTCGTGAGGAAAATCACAATTATATATGGTTGTGTTTATGGTTATTGTACCTGAATGGTTCCGCCTGTTAGGGACTCGTCCAAGGAGGTAGCCAGCTCGGCAGCCATCCCCTCAGAAGAGGGGTCCAGAAAGACCACCATCTTAGCAGCTGCATACAACAAAGAGGTAGATGCTAAACGAACAGCTAAAGGAATTTAGTAGTACACTCATGCTTAAGGGTTTCACGGCAACAAAGCCATCAGAAATCATTTATATCTGGTCACTTGAGTGAAAGTGGCCATTGGCGTAGTTCAAATTTATGAGCAGCAATGTCCTTGAGCAATCACCAAAGAGACTGCAGACAGTGATCTGCTTTCTGAAATGAATACTGTGACCTCTAGAGATTTAATTGCTTCAAATATTACCAAAGCCTTAATGGTGGAGCCCTTTAATCTTTTGATTAAATGACTGGGTAATATTTTATGCAAAAATAACTATTAAAATAAAAATAATGAAATAATGAATGATCTTGCATAATGAAAACAAGGGCATGGAATGGAACCTTTAAGCAACATGCGAACAAACGTTTGGCCGACGGTGGCTTTAGAATTTAATGACAAATATAACTCAGTCTGACTGTTGTCAATCTCCTCTACTCTATGAAGAGTCTACAGTGGTTTTCAAAAGTTCTTTAACATCATAAAGTGGGTACCTGCAACTCTGTGTGGTATTGAGTTTGCATGTTTGCTCAGGAAGTTCTTGTTGAAAGACTTGGGGTCGCTCTCGCCAAACAGTTTTGTGATCTCCTGCTTCAGAACCGTCTGCATTGCCTCCGGCATGTCCTTGCTGTCCGACACTGAAAACAGACACAGATCTTATTGTTCCTGTATCTTTTTTGTCCCATGTGAGGAAACGATATGTGCCTTTATCTACCTCCTTTGAAGAATCGCACCAAACACTGGTGGAGCCAGGGGTGATCGGGGTCCAGTGAGTAAGCTCTCTTCACCGACTGCAGCATCAATAGATACTTCTCTACAAACACAAACACACATTATGAGTTTTCAGTGACACATCCCGAAACGTTATAAATAACCATGTTCAAGTTCACCAGTCTGCTCACCTTTCCTGAGGTAGATCTCAAAGGCCAGCAGATGCGTGTCTATCTTATTCTTTACTAAGTTCTTGAGAGGAGTCAGGAACTTAACCGCTTCTTCTAGAGGATTCTCAACCTACAGACAGAAACAGCACATGCTGATGAACAGAATCAAAATATTTTATCCTGTGAAGTACAAAAGGCTTTGTTAACACACACACCTTCGCCAGTTTTTCTGGTATGAGCTCTTCTTTAGGTCCTCCAATCTCCTCCTCGTCCTCTTCCTTTTTCTTCTTTTGGTTCTTTAGCTGTTTTTCTTTTTCAGCATTCTTCTTTTCCTCCTCTAACTGGGCTTTCTTTTGGGCACGTCTCTGTTTGTTGCGCAATTTCTTCAGCTCCTTGTCCGTTAGGTTGGCTACAGAATAACATTTTTTTTACATTACCAAAAAGCAAGGATGGACCTCTAAAGTTTGAATATGTTTTGTGTGCATGACTGTACCATTGTCGGCCTGTGACTCCTTGTTGTCATCGGAGAGCGGGTTATCATGAAGGCTGAGGTAGATCTCGATGGCTGTACGTGCTGCCTTGAAGTAGAAAGGGTGCATACGCAACACGTCCTCTAGATTGAGCAAATCGACGTAAGAACGCAACGTCATCTTCCTCATACAATATGTGTGGAAGTCAAACTGGTCATCTGTTATCTCCACAAAATGCTGTTAACAACAAAAGATGAAAGTTTTGAGATATTTCAGGCAATTAGGTATTTATTGATTTATGATTTAATGCCATTTCAGCAGCAATGGCTATATTCATGGCAAAAACAATTCTATTGCAATCAGTATCAACCTACAGATTAAGCACAGAGCTATTCATGTCAGTTTGTTAACTACAGCTAAAATTAACATCTCATATTATGTAATTCTGCAAGATTTACCCTCTCAATTTCATGGCACTTCTTCAGCGCCTCTCCATATTTGTTCAAGGACTTGTAGGCCAGAGCACACTCCGTCTGGAACCACATGCACTGCATCTCATTCAGATTCTCTACAGCAGAGGCTCCTTCCTGCAGGTGACAGAGATTGGATACATTCAGACTGATGTGTTTTTGATAATGAACACACTCTTGGAAAAATTAGTGTGAGGGATTAAAAAGTCATTATGGAAATTGTAGGGCATGCAAGTACCAAATTTAATTAACAAGGGACAAGTGAATTATTGGTTAAATTCTTATGTCAGTTTTTGCACTAAAATGCACTGAAAAAGGGTTTTTGGTCAAAGGATGAAAAAAAAAATAGTACTGCTTTCAATGCTCCTAAAATGTAATGCTAACCAACATTTTACTATTTCAGTCTTCAGGAAATGAACAGCTGCCAGAGGCAATGCCTCCAAATGAACAGATTTGTCTTTTGAAAGGACTTCATATAGTAACTAAAACAACACACTACCATTCAAAAGTTTAGGGGCAGTAAGATTTTGAAAAAATGTTTTTAAAATAAGTCTCTTATGACTATCAAGGCTGCATTTATCTGAACAATAATGCAACAAGAACCGTAATATATATTATAACGGTTTTCTTTTTTAATATATTTACAAATGTCATTTATTTCTGTGAAGGCAAAGGTGAATTTTTAGCAGCCGTTACTCCAGTCTTCAGTGTCACATGATCTTTGGAAATCATTCCAATATGCTGATTTAGTGCTCAAAAAAACGTCTTAATTTAAAATGGAACTCTTTTGCAACATTATGCAAGTCTTTAGTGTTACTTTTGATCATTTTAATGCAGTCTTACTGAATAAAAATCTGACCATTTAAAGGGGGGGTACAATGACGTTTCGTGTATTCAGAGTTGTTCACAGTGTTAAAGAGATGGATTCTCATGCTAAACATGGCCAAAGTTAAAAAAAATAATTCAGAAGAATGACTGAGAATTTCTGTGCCGAAAATCTTACTTCCGGGTTGGTACAAGTTTCAGTTGGTTTTTTTCGATCATGGATCTAATGATGTAGACGAGAATGGAAGTCCTTATTTGAGCATTTCTCCCGGGAAAAGCGCACCCGCGCGCACACATTGACCAGAGGAGAGCGAGACCGCTCACACACACGCGCTTCAAAATCGTCGGCAGCGCTACATAGGATTTGTTCGAGAATGCCTCCAAATAAGTGCATTTTTGAATGTGAGGGAAAGTCTACCGTGTTCAGCTTCCCCAAGAACCCAGCGTTACACAAACAGTGGAAGCAGGTTGTTTTTCCGGGGCAGCAACGGAGTGTATCAAGTGCGTTTGTGTGTTCTGGTCATTTGAGTGACGAATGTTTTATAAACAAGGCCCAAGTCGACGCTGGATTTGCACATCGTTTGCTATTAAAACATGGAGCCGTCTGTGATAAAAGACTCCATTCATGTAAGTACAATTGCATCAGGTTTCTGTATTTTGTTGGAAATCAGCACATAAGTGAATATATGGTAATGGAAACAACACGAAACATCAGTATTATAGCTCCACTCACAGCACACCTCCAGGAGCTCGGCTTTTTCCGGAGAGAATCGGAAAGCTGTATTTCTCTTTTATAAATATGATAAAACGAAAGACTTTTTGGATATATGAAGGATGCAGTACTACTCTATAGATACTCAAAATTAACATGAGATTAGGTGAAACTGTATGTTATGTAGCCTTTAACCCATATTAACTGGTGTTATTTTAAGTGCGTTCTCACAAGCATGTGACCTTCACCATACTAACCCGTGTGAACTTGGAACACATCTCTTCAGCCTCTTTGATAAGTCCAGCCTTGAGCAAATACTTGGCACACTTGGAGTTGATGAAGCGGTCAGCAGTGTCCAGAGCCTGGGCCTCATCCATCCAGCGAGCAGCTTCACGGATGTTACCCGCATGCTTTTAAGAGAACGAGACATGGAAAATAACATCACTCTCTCCTGTTCTACTGAATGGTTGAAATGATGTTAAAGTGTCCCATTTCTTTTACATCAAACTGTTTCAACGAGGTGAGTGTGCTTTACCTTATATATCTTCGCCTTGATGACGAAGAGCTCTATGAGGGTGGGGGTGCTTTCGATGGCTGCGTTGATGTATTCGAGGGCAAGCGTCTGTTTGCCGATATGGTTGAAATGCTGGGCCAGAAAATACTGAACCCACAGTAAAGTAGTGGGTGGCTCCGTTTTCCCATCATCTACAAATTCAGCAACATGTCCACAGTGAGAACCCCTGGCACCACTTTCCATCATTAAAATCATTTACGTGTACTCACCTTTTTGGTTGAACATTTTACAAGTTCTCAAACTTTTTTCATACCCCACAACTAATTCCTCAATTATTGCTACCTGCAGAAGACAGAAACATGTTATAAAAATGGTGTCTGTTCTTATATGTTCAACTTCTACACATTTTCTTGGTTATATTGCCCCATCTCACCTTGTCTTTTTGATGGTAGAGTGATTTCAGTGTGGTAAAGACAGGTGGGCATCCTTTGCTGAAGTTCATCCTCAGGTAGCGATCCAAACACTCTCTAAACTTCTCACCTGCGAGAGCCAAATGCAGTCATATACACGGCCACATTGTGAGAGCATAACAGATATACTGATTTGACAAGACTGGCGCTGACCTGTGAGGAAGTTGAGAGGAAGTCGTCTTGGCACCAGGCCTTTAGGATACTTAACCCAGGCATCTTCATAGATTTTCTGCTTCTCCTCAACACTCTCTGAAAGCAGACATCGAGTAAGGGACTTCCAGAAATTTAAACAGCCAAGATTTGCTGCGTTCAGAATGTGTATTTACTTGGTTTGAGCGCTTTCTCTAGCCCTTGATAGTAGCTCCAGTTCTCAGGGTTTCTCTCCAGCAGTCGGTGGTAGACCTCCGTAGCTTCACCAGCCCGATCTAACTTGAGAAGCAGCTCTCCTACACACATACGTTGCGTTTAAAAAAACTGACATCAGACGATAAAAAAAATTCATGATGACAAAATCAGAGATATAAAATTAATATTCAAATTCTGTTATTTTGTTTAGAGCAAAAATACATTTTCATTCAAAGGTTAAGAGTCAGTCTTTTGTTTTTTTTTAAAGAAATGAATACAAGGACACATGGTATTACATGTATAATACATGAAAAATGGCATTACATGTATAATGTTACAAAATATTTCTAATGCAAAAAAATGCTGTTCTTGTAAACTTTGTTCATCTATCAATTTCATCCTAAAAATGTATCAGTTTCCACATATTCATAAAGGTTTTCAACATTAATACAAATAAATGTTTTTTTTTAACAGCAGAACAGTAAATGCTAGGGCTGGTCCGAATACCATTTTTTGAGCATCGAAGCTTCGGTAGCGATCTACACCGAATATTCGAAGCTTCGGAGGGAGTCGCTGAACATATTCTTCTGTCTAATAAAGGCTGGAATCTCTGTGTGTTTGTCTCTTTTTGCATTTATATTATGTCGTCAACCGTTCATCCAATCGACTTCATGTGTGGCGGGTGTATTGCTGCGACCCAAGGGAGAGAGAGCAGTGTCGCATTTTGGTGCAATATGGACACGCAACACTTTTTTAACTACAGAACAGCACAAGCCAAAAGCGGCGCGCCTCACGCAGGCAAGGCTTATATGCTCAGAGAACAGACACTGCACTAATGATACATAATACTTCTAATATAAATTATTATTATGCTGGGCTACTGTATGTTTTTATCATGTATAAAATTACTGATTAACATGGAGGATAAAAGCTGCTTTTTTTTTTACACCAATAATATACTACAGGGGTAACAAGTGATTTTTCAACTTTGATGTGCTTTTGTGGTTGGCCAGTCTTAAATCGCATATTTGGCACACTGCCTTTGTCTTGTTCTCACTTAATTTAAAGTGCTCCCACACAGCTGAGGTCTTCAACATTTTTGTCTTCTTCAGATGAACTAAATCATGACGTTCATTCATTAAGCTGCTTTTTTACTATCGGGCTGAACTGTTCTCTCTGCTTAACCGTTCCACTCCGAGGCCAGTCAGCACGGATATGGTTTAATTTTTTACTGGCGCTTATAATGGAACTCTTTAGAATTCAATACGTCGTGTAATATAAACAGAGATCTAGACCAGTGATCCTCACTATTTTTTTCACAAGAGCCACATTGGCAGAGCAAAATCAAAAGGCGAGCCACTTTTACTACAACATACCAAGTCACCTTTGCAAATGTGCATTTCTACATATAAATTGGACATCCCACAAAAAAGAAATAACACGGCCAATACATTTTCGTTTAAGAACAGATTTACTTTAATAGTGGGATGAGCGAAAGCTGGCATGCATGTCAAACAAAATGCCCCCAAAAGAAAAAAAAATCTCTATGTTTTCAGTGCTGATGCATTCATGTAACATTTAAGGGCACCTAAAAGCTGTCACAACGAACCGGCAAAATTAATGATTATGAATATGTAAAATATAGCAGAAGACATTTAATTTTTTTTTATGTCTGTTGGCTAGAAAGATGCTGACTCGTGATCTTCGCAGTAGTGAACGCGCCTGAGAGAAATGCACATTTCATACGGGAGTGAGAGCAGTCTGTTTTCTTTCGTTTTGAATTGTTTTGTTTAAAAGTAGACATTTCAATCTTTATATATAGCCTATTTGTCGGGTCTGTGAGGCAAGTAGGCTATACGCTGAGTTTCAAACTCCAAGTTCACACCGGCTCCTTCGTATCGTGGTTATCTATTTTCTATTTACTTCTTATTAAATCCAGACAATTGGTTGATGAAACCTTGATTAAAATTAAGATACAATTAATACGAAACGAAATCAAATTTAAAGACAGGCTTTGTGCTTTCTGTTTGAGGTCTCAGTGAAAGTTTTAAAGCAGTCTTAGTGCCGCTGTCAGAGCGCTCACGTCCGTAACGGAGAACTGTCCCGTCCATAAGATTTTTTTTTTTTTTTTTGTACATTTCTAAATAAATGCGACTTATAGTCCAGTGCGAGGCTAGGCCTATATGTTATTTCTTCTTCATGGCGCATTTTTTGACTGATTCGCCTTATAGGCTACTCCGGAGCGACTTATATTGATAAGCTACACCTGTATGTATTCTCATTTTACTTTCTGAACTCCATTATTGAGCCGAGTTTTGCTTGAAAATAGTCTACTGTTGATGACTGTGCAAGACTAATGGATTCAGGGTCAGGCTTGAATGAGCATGCTTCAGAGTCGTGGTGTGAGCAGAGCGAAATTGGAATGGGAAATGCGACACTCCGTCCACCGTCCTTTTGAAATTGCCGCTCTGCGCTCTGTCCAAGATCCGCCCGCTCGCTCCCGCCTCACATGCTCTGAAGGCAAGTGGCAGTGTGATACTGTAAGCTACTATGCGAGCCGACAGTTATAGCTTGACGAGCCGCATGCGGCTCGCGAGCCGCGCAATGAGTAACTGTGATCTAGACGATGATCAGATATTTCTGTTTTTTAGACTCCTTTTTTTAATCTGATATTTACGTTTTAGAACTCTTGACGTGAAAAATAAAACAAACAGAAGGCAACAACCGGTATTATATCAATAAGCGCAAATGTTTCCTCCACAGACCAAACTGTCTCAGACATTTTTTTTTTATATTGGACATAGCGTAGCTGTTTGATCAAATTGCTCGCTTCCGCTTAGCTAGCTATGGAGAAACGGGTAGACAAACAACAGTGACATCACACACAGCACAGCTCTTTAACCATGCTGAGAATTCTGGGCCGAGAACAGTTTGCAATCATGCTGCACCATACCAGACTCATGTGGAAATACAACTGTAACCATACCTGAACAGTCCTTAGAGCCGTTTGTCCCGATTGTAAAAAAATAAAATAAAATTCTATATTCAAGCGCGAATGAAGACCGCTTCACAAGGGATGCCAGGTGTTTAAAAAAATAAATAGATTATTCGAATCTCAAAATTGAAAATCAGATGCCAACCGATCGAACATATCGGATAATCAAATATTCTTGATTAATAATATTGATTAAAAATATTCTTGACTAGGGTCCAGCCCTAGTAAATGCAGCCTTGGAAAGCATTAGAGTCTGCTTTCAAAAACATTATGAAAATCTAACCCACCCCAAAATTTGACCTGTAGTTAAATAACTATTATACAATTAATTCATTAATTTAAATGTGGTTAGTGAATTTCAGCATCATAACGTTAAATTGTTCAGCATCAAAATATGAATATTCATTCAGAGATTTGCTAAAGATTTAAACGTGTTGTTATGTTAATGTTTGTTTTAAATATAAACTAAGTGAGCATTAGATGACAGCAAATGAAATTAAATGCAGAAAAGGATCAATGAAAATGCACAGATAATCATCAAATCAGCTATAAAAAAAGAAACCCTCTATTATCAGCCAATAACCAATACATATGCACCAAAAAAACACACACACCTCGTGTCTCCTCTACAGCCAGTTTGTCACATATCTGTTTTTCATAGCTGGTCAGGTGATCGAGGGCTTCTTTGTTTAGCCCGGCCTCCCTCAGCAGCTGATTCTGATAAAGCAACAGCTCACTGTACTCGTAATCCACTTTATCTGGAGACGTCTGAAGCACAAATCAACAAAAAAGCTCAGTGGCACCCAAAAACAAACACTGTCTGCAAAAATAAACTCAGTAGAGATGACAACTTACAGGAAGCAGTGAAAATAATACCTGTTGCGTTTTGCGGAACTCCTCCACGATCTTAGCCGCCATCTCATAATCTTCCAGAAGGTGGTATGCGATGGCATAACCGATCCAGGAGGCTCTTTGAGCCGGTCGCAACTGCAGTAACTGGTACCTGGTCTCCTGAGAGAGAGAAAGTGTTACAATTATATACTGACCATAACAATTTGAGTGAAAGAAACTATTTTTATTGGCCTGTTCCATGGAACATTGTAGTTTCTTGACACATGGAAGCACTTACATTCAAAATAACTTACCCTGTAACCTTCCAGGTCTCTCATTTGGATCTGCAGCAGTGAGAGATCTCTGAGGATTTGCAGATTGTCTTTGTCCCATTTAAGAGCATTCCTGTAGCACTTGATGGCC
The DNA here is from genome assembly GCF_963082965.1 of Carassius carassius. Classification (NCBI taxonomy): domain Eukaryota; kingdom Metazoa; phylum Chordata; class Actinopteri; order Cypriniformes; family Cyprinidae; genus Carassius; species Carassius carassius. The sequence goes on along the minus strand of NC_081783.1, from coordinate 14,287,610 downwards.
TCGTCATACTTCTTATCCGAGCGCTGAAGCAAACCATAAACGTGCCAACCTGAAGAAGAGTTAAGGACAGGAAACAGCTCTGCACCTAGGACTGTACCATTTGGTGGGAAAATAATCAAATGTCTTTTACGACCAAAATTGTGACTGCGATTTCAAATGTGAAGTTTGAAAAAGCATAAAAAGCTTCAGGTTTGCTGTGCTTGTTTGTAGGGCTGCACAATAGGGCCCAAAATTGTGTGATTATATAATATTGTGTGATTATATAATAACTTTTTTTTTTTTAAAGAATAGTTTTAAAAAAGAACATATATGTATTTAATTAAATCACTGCCCTCGCAATTTGATTAGGCCATGTTGGTTTTCTTTTGATTAATCGTGTTGTAGTAACTGCACCTATTCATTAAATTACGCCGTAACATTATCTGTTGCCAGATATCTGAGAACAAATAAGAGTCAAAAAATACCTTAAACTGGAAGTCAATCACTAACAGTTGGTTACAAGTATTAATATGTGCACAGAAATGACTTCTTTTGACAATGCTTTGTTATGAATCCACTGACAGTGGGGAAAGTGTTAAGGATACAGACATGACTCTTCAGATCGTTTCGTAAGCCACGTCGCACCAGGTCATACGCTTCTTCCTTTCGGCCCAAGCAGTTCAGAGTCAGTCCTTTCATTGCAAGGGTCTCTGCAAGATGGAAAAAAAGAAATCATTGTGGGTGCAACAAATTTAATTAATCAAAATGATGAGAAACTGAAGTAATGAATGTCTTACCTCCATGTTCGGCGAACTTCTGGTTGGACAGGATCTGTTTGCAAAACTTGAGCCCATTTCTGTACTGCTTATGTTCATAGCATCTCTGCAAGACATAAAATGGAAAGAAGCACGCTAATAATTACCCTTTCACTGCACATTAGAACAAATGAAAGTATGGTTAAGATGTGTGGTTAGCGATGTACATCTTCCTAACACCTCAAAGCACCTTTAAAACCACGCGGAAAGCAAGTGTGACAAACGTAACAATTCCTATTACAAAATCAGGTGTGTTATACCAGTGTGAATCACCTTGGGACTCTGTAGAGAACACACAAAGGCTAAAGGAGTTCACAAACTCCTGTAAAGACATGAGCTGGATAATCAAGAGATATCAATGCCAAAAAAGAATCAGAGAAGCCGCACCTCCTGCCAAAACATTCCCCGTAAAGATCTGCTGCTCAAGGCTGGAATACACTACACGAAATGTGTAGCGTATTCCAGCCTTTACTAGTGTAACTCTTATTAAAGTAGTTCACAATGCTGCAAAAACACCCATGGCAGGCTCCGAAAAAAAAAGGCTACGTCGGTGAGATGTTGATTACAAACAGATTCCGATCTACTCATGTCACCACAACAGTTTGGACATCCTAGGAGAGCTGTCTGCCAAATATCAACTTAACATTAATGTGAAGGAATGCCCTCAGGCATAATCATGTTTAAGGAACAGACATATTTAGGCACTGAGCTTGGCATTGTTTTCACGATTGAAATGTAATGTGTGAGTCTAAGAAAATAAATCACAATAAGGCCTTAGAGCAATTCAAGCTCCCTCCCTGTGACAGAACAGAAACAGATGTCAGAAAACACAAATAAACCAACATCAGATGACTCTGAATTTCTAGCTCTGTATTCTGGAATAACTAAAATCAGTAAGAACAACCATTTGGGGCTGTTTCATGACTGGTCATTAATACACATTACTAATGAATAGCAATGACTGGGTAATAGGGATGTAACGATTCACTCGTTTTCTCGATGCATTGATTACAAACCCTGACGATTCATATGCATCGATCTTGAAACATGATTTTTGAATCGAGAATCGCCGATCTCGGACCGTAATCAATTCAAAACAATAAGAATCGAATGAATCGCGATTTCTATAGTGATTCAGTGCTTTCAAAATATATACACATTAAATTACTACACGCAAAATTAATGGAGACCTTGAAGAGTGTGAATCGTGCCTCTAATCTGTCCTTCACACGCTCCACTGTTTAGCACCTGTGACTGTCACAGGATTGCGCTCACGCTCCGTTCCTCTCTGACGCAGCAGACCTGCGATCTATAGAACGCATGGACCGTAATACTAAAGTGAAGTAGTTTTACTTTTCTGTAGTTTGTTAATGGCTCTCTGCATACTGACGACATTACCTGAGTAGTCGAAAGCTGCATATTTATTGCATGGACGGAGCAGAAAGTGTCTAAATCATATGCACAGTTCCTGTGAATGATAAATGTGTTTTAACAATGCTGATGAACCGAAAATATGAGGGAAACACTTAAAATAACCACATCATTAACAAGAGCGCAAGGTTAATCTGATAATCATATGCATGAAAGTAGCGTTTGTTGCTATAGAAACAGACATCGAGCACGTTTTCTCTCAGAATCATTCGATGATGGAGAGGAAAAGTTACAACAGCTACTATACCATTTTATTCTGTATAAATGAGATAAAGAAGTTTACACACTGAAAGAGATGTTATCTCGCTCTCATAGACGTGCCAGGCTATATCTGCAGCTAAACTGAATAAAAGCAGAATTAACTGATGAAACATTAAGAAAAAAAAACACAATAAATACAATTTATGAATGATGCAGTGCTAATTGACATATCATTTATTACAGTACAGAAACTATAAAGTATATTTTCTGTCCAGAGAATTAAAATAGATAAATGTAGTAGCCTATATAAAACAATCATAAAATTGCAATTAGGAAAAAATTATCGATTACAAAGTATTATTGTCGAGCAGTGTATTTGATTTCTTACAGCAAATTAAAAGTAATAAAAAAAAGAAGAGAATTCATTTAAAAATAAAAATTATGAAAATACATAGGCTACATACATAAAATGATTTTATTTGACATTTTTCACTTCAGAAATGATGGCTACGCCCCTGGTGTGACAAAATGTTAGTTGATACATAATCTCTTTTTTTTAACAAAAGCTCTTTTTTTTAAATCTTGGCTTACATACATTTTTACTTATCCCATGTCATAGCACCATTAAACTAGCATTTAACAATGGACAAAAGTTTTTTTTTTTTTTTTTTTTTTAAGTCTGCTGTGTAATTTGCCCCCTGACTAAACATTTAAAGAATTTAGGGGAAGCATTGAAATAATCCTGTGAATGCACTTAAAGAACGCAGAATCGAATCGTTATAATCGAGTCGAATTTAATTTAATTGTGAATCGAATCGAATTGTTCTAAATTTGCAAAAATTGTTCTTGAATCGAATCTATAACCTATGAATCGTGAATAGAATCGAATCGCTGCCTACCCAAAGATTCACAGCCCTACTGGGTAAGTTACTGTTGGGTCACTATGACCTAAAAACTACTACTTAAAGCACATAGATTTTCATAACAAAAAGATGCATCATTTGGACGTTTAAAATGATTTCTAATTGTTCACTATCAGAAAAAGCACTTTCCCAGCTGTGTCCTAGACCCAAAAGCATGATCATAGGCCTAAATTTTGTATAGGCAGATGTCCCACATGCTAGTGTCAGCATAAAACACACATTATATGCTAGTGTGCTACTATATGATGACAAATTTGAAGTTTAACTGTTATTAAACCTCAGTAACAGTGTATTTATTCAACACAATATATCCATTATATTAAATAATCAATATTAATTGAGCCATCTTGCACTACACCCACTTTTGTCCGATCAAAAACTTTTCAGAATGAAAATGTCCCTAGACATGACTAACAAATCATGAATCATGAACTAAAGCTTCTATTTTCAGTTTTTTATAACATTTATTGAGTTAATGTATGATTTGTGCAGATTTGTGGCGTAGCGTTCATGTACAAATTATAGTGTCAATAATGATGTATATAAATCATAACACGTGTAAAAAAAAAAAATCACACTAACGTAGCAATTTACAACACCGCCTTCGTTTGTTTTATACTCTGCTGTTATTTTGAGGTTGGTGTTGCTTTAAATTGATTAACTTGTATTGTGTTCTCTTCTACGGTGACTAATCGATTCAACCGTGTTTTGACTCAAACAACACGTTTCTGCTGCAACTTTATAAAGCGACTCTGCAGCATTGATTAATGTTTATTCCGTCCACACAGCTATCAAATCACTGATCTTTGCGCTTAACTTTCTAAGGCAAGTTAGCTGATCAATGTGCATCTGCTCTCGAAGTGCGAGAACGTGCGCGAGCTAATATTAAAACAATGCCAATGCGCTCTTGTTGGCTTGCAAAAGAGTCCTAGGAGGGTTCTCTTGAGGTCAGAAGAGAGATCCTGGCTAAAATGGGAAGGGGGTTCACACACGCTTGCTTTCTATTATTAACAACCCTGCGTTCGTTAGCAGATATATTTTCCCCAACTTACCAATATCCTCTTAAAGAGAGCGTTCTCCTTCGGCGGCAGAGTTACCGATGGCATGCTTCGTCTTCTTCTCGAGTGCTGATCACTGTGACTTTGCTCTGATCATAAATCGGAAACCTCTATCCTGTGGCCGGATTGTCTGCCGTATCGTAAATGCCCCCGAACTTCGCTGTCTGGGGATTCTCGCTTTCACGTGGTGACAGCAGGCCCCCCTTCAGAACCAAAATGGCGGCGCTGATTCTCCCCGGGTCAAGCGGTGAACTGCGCATGCGCCGAGTGTGCGGCGTTTCCGAGGTGGGGACAAAACTGTGGAAACTATATATATATATTTTTTTATGTACTATAAATTAAATACATAATTATACGACGAATAACCATAACGTTAAAGGAAATGATAGTGCTGCCCTGGCAATTTTCTTATAATTACAATAAAGGTACGGCCAAGCAAAATGAATGATGCATGTAAAGCCGTATGCATTTCCGTCACTAGATGGCAATAATATTTTGGTGGTATGCTGTTACACAATTGTACTAATAAACATGTATTTATTATGATGAAACCGCTACTATTCCAAAAAAAATGGATGTAATATAAACTGGACAAAACCTTTGAGTATTTGAGGATAATAATGTTTAATGATGAAGCAAAAGAGGTTGTGATTTTACATGGCATGTATTCAGCTAAAAGGGAGATATCATTTAGATATTAATAAGTCCAGTATTTTTGTTCAACCTAAAAAAAATATTGTGTAAACAATGATTTTTTTTTTGAGAGGATATGAAAGATTAGAAGGTTTTTTAGATGTTATAGACAGATTGTTTTTTAAATGTATCATTAAAATAAAAAAATATTTTTCTCTTACACCTTTTTGTTGTTTTAGGAATTAAATTAAATTAAATTAATTTATTACAAAAGACCAAAGCACCTGTTTGGAGAACATTGTCAATAAAGAAAAAAAGGAAGAAAACAAAAATAAAATAAAAAAATCATTATTGTTAATTAATTTACGGTTGTCATGTACACTCAGGGGCGTAGTTTATGGGGGGATGGGGGGGAGGTAACCCCCCCAATATTCAAATCCATCAGTTACAACCCCCCCCAATATTTCAACATGAAAATCACAGTAGATCAAATGAAAAATATAATATGAAAAAATAGAATTCATTTATTTTGTAAAAATAATTTTGCTCCTAATCAAATATGAGTATGTCATAATAAATCAGACAAAAAATACTCCCCCTCCATTGAACCGATTGGTAACGCCCAACCAATGAGTCGCACTTTCACCAAAATAAGCGAGTGGAATGGGAGGAGTTTGGAAGGAGTTTGAATGGGAGAGCACACGGTTAATGTTAGCGCCAAAAATGAAGAGAAGCGCTGCACAGCGGACTTTATTTAACTGCTGGTCAGAGAGGGATGCAAAAAAAATAAAAAATAAAGCATGTACTGAGAATGAGGTATGAGAATATTGTGTAATAGTTAGTTCACACCACTCCATTGCAATGTATTTAGCTATAACTAACTATAAGTTACCAAAGCAGCTGCCTGTTTTGCTAATATATTTTTCAATAGTGTCTATAATTATCAACGACAAAAGTATTCCCATCGGTGTTTATTTTCTTACTAAATTAATCTGACTTTTGAACGAATTGGATGAATGAACGATAGAAGTGGCTAACTCATTAAAACAGTGAAACACTGCCGCCTACTGGCGGTTTCAATACTTAATTTCTTTCTTTTGATAATCTCTACTATGTTAGAATTTTATGAATGATGATTATACACAAATTTCATAACGTTATGAAGTTTATAATCTCTTAACATGTTTTTATAACAGATTCGATGTAAATATAGCTGCAGGGTAGAAAAGTCAGCAGAGGGAGAGGAGGAGCAGGTGATCAGGTAAAGAAGATGCCATTGATTAATCAATAAAATAAAATAGGAAACAGTATAGAAAAACAGCAGCTTTGTAAAATTAGGCTATACATTAATGCCTTTAATGTTTTAAAGATGTGTTTCCCTTTAAAAGAAAATTAAAATGCATTAAGGTGGAATGTAAAAATCTTAAAATAAATGTCTAAATGTTGTCTCTTTCATATTTGTATATGTTGAATTTGTAATCAGTTAAAGCATGTTGCCAGATAGATAGATAGATAGATAGATAGATAGATAGATAGAAATTATCCAATAACAATACACATAAAAAAAAATTTTTGAAAAAAAAAATAACGGGCAGCATACAACGTTCAACCCCCCCCAATGTTCAAACCAAATCTACGCCCTTGTGAGTGTGTTTCAAAATGTAGGATTGATATGACCACAGAATGTGAAAGAAATAAAGGTGGATGGGTCTGTTAAATGTGTTATCGAGCCATTATTAATTTTTTTTAATTTTTTTTTATTATGCCTTAAACAACATATACAGAACAATACAGCAGACAAAATAAAGCCAGGGAAATAAAGGAAGAGAAAAGAATAAAAAAAAAAGGGCAAGACCTTTACATTACTCAAATATTTTGAAGACAGAACATAAACGGACAGTTTTAGTAGCCTTTCTATTAGTGCTACTTTGAATAGTACAAAGTAATTTTCCAATTTTAAAAAAAACGGGTAAAACAGGGTTTTCTGTTAGAAAATTTACACTTATGGATGTGAAACTTAACTAAAAGAATAAACAGATTAATAACAAAGGATTCGTTATTCACATTATCCTGCATAAAATATCCAAAAACTACATTTTCAAAAGCAAAATAAAATTAGAGAGTACCTTTTCTTTGATAAACACAATATCCTTCTTAAATTTACTAAGAAAATGTTTAACAGGATAGAATTTGTGAATAATTTTGAAAGAAATTTCCTTTACCTTGTTTGTTGTTATCGAGACATTTAACACCAATCGTTCGTGATCGATTACTCTACTTGCCACTAGGTCAGCCATTACAGGAGCCAGCAGCCAGGAAAAGTAATCGAGCAAGGATCGCATTTTGTCTGGGAGAGAAAAGCTGTCAAAATGCCTCTTGGTCGGTTATTTTTGAGGACTTCAACTGTCAATAGGAGTGAGTACGACAATGCAAATTATGCTGGGCGTACATTATATAAATAGTACAGATCCTCGGTACATTTGTTTTATTCGCCTTATGGAAGTTAGCAAAGCAGTGTGGCCTGACCTTGCTTAGCTTAGCAAGACTAGCAACATAGCAGCCAAATATTTGTTTCATCGCATAATGAGTTATGTAAGCAATAATTTTTTTTAGAATGCATTTATAATGTATATAATACATATATTATGTTTTAATTGCCATTTTCAGTTGTTTGTGAATTACAACAAAGGACTTTTTTTATATCTTATTGTTACATCAATGCGTATTACATCTAACAAAATGAAAATATTGTGCATAATAATAACGTTTTAAATATTCGGAAAACTGCGACCAGTTTGTTTTATGTTAGTGCTGCTTAATAAACTCAATTCATATTAGGGCTGCACGATTATGGCAAAAATCACAATTGTGGATTATTCCCTTGAAATTGTAATTTCAATCGATTATTAATTACGATTAACACAATTTACATTGAATGATGTTCATACCATTGTTTGCTGCAACTGCATGCTGTGTTTTTATATAAAAATAAGATGAAACACTCCAACTGATAAACTTTTAGACCTTTCTATAGCATTAAGGCTCAAATTCAACTACATCAGATTAGTTTCTTCTTTAAGTTATAAAAAAAGTAAAAATATGAATGTATTATAATGTTATACTAAAACTAAAATTAAAATAATGGTAAAATCTCTTAAGATAACATGCAGGGGGAAATGCATCTTAAGTACGCAGAATAACATAAGTGGACTTTTAAAGATTAATTGCCACTTTGAACGATTATGTAATTGTGAGGTCTGTAATTTTAATCTCTATTAGAAATTAGATTAATTGTGCAGCCCTAATTCATATACAAACTAGCAAGTTACAAGTTAGGTACCAAAACTGTACAATAAACCAGACATAGGGTTAAATATAAAATGTTTTAGGATTGCTTTTTTCTCTTCTTTCAGTGGTTAGCAGAAATTCCTTTATAGCTTCCAAACCGGATCCCTCCAAGCCAAACATGCTGAGAGTAGGACTAGCATTTGGGAGCACAGCAGTCTTGTGGGCATTGGTAACTCATTTTGAATGATTTCTCAAACATACGCACAAACATACTTTTTAGAGTTTTCTAAATGCACTCTCTCTTCCCCACCAGCTGTTTAAACAGCACAGCACTGATTTGCATGAGTACAAAACAAGGAATGGGTTAGAGTAATTCATGAGGCCATGTAAGTAAAACCATTAATATCTCTTTAATCAGTTAAGTGTTAAGTGATGCCATGCTAATAATGATGTAATAGTGTATTTTTTTCCCCCTTTGTAGGGCAGCAATTGCTCTGTGCTTTGTGGATCTTCTGTTTTTCCTGTTTCAGGGTTCATCTGCTTGTACAATAATGTTTATTAAAGATGTGTATATATAACCTGCCTCTAGTCACTCTCTCTTGACTCCAGCAAACGTGTTGCAGAGATATAAATATAAGTTAAATGTATGGCTTTTTCCCTTCAATTAAGTCTAATGATATGGTTTATAAGCAAAACAATTACAGTATCATTTTTTTTTATTTTGTGTATTCTAATTAAGTAAATACCTATGGTTAATTCTTTCTTAATTCTTTGTATGTTACTTTTTATTTAGTACTGTCCTCCTGAGTAAGATATTTTACACAAAAGATGCTTACATTTACATTACATTACATGTTATCCAAAGCGACTTACAATTGCTATATATGTCAGAGGTCGCACGCCTCTGGAGCAACTAGGGGTTAAGTGTCTTGCTCAGGGACACATTGGTGTCTCACAGTGGATTCGAACCCGGGTCCCTCACACCAAAGGCATGTGTCATGTGTCTTATAGTCCACAAGACAAAAAAAATGGCTGAAATTATTCAAATAACCCTATTCAAAAAGTTTGTGGACTTGAAGGACATTTCTTAATACCGTGTGTGGTTACCTGGATGATCCACAAAGTTTTTTTGTTTTGTGATGGTTGTTGAAGAGTTAAACTGAGCTCTGTCCTGCAGATTCTTCAGTTTTCCACCATCTTTTGCGTATTTGAACCCTTTCCAGTAGTGACTGTATGATTTTTTTGAGATCCATCTTTTCACACTGAGGACAATTGAAGGGTTCAGCTATTAAAAAAGGTTCAAACATTCAATCATGCTCCAGAAGGAAACACGATGCATTAAGAAAACTTTTGAACAGGATGGAGATATCCATTTTTTTCTTATTTTGTAGAAATATATATATATATATATATATATATAATCTCCAATTTGGTACTGCCCTTCGGAAGCAACAGAAGATACTTGCATGTTTCCCGGAAAACATAAGGGAAAATTAAGGGAAATATTCTGTTATTGCTGGTGCCATGATAAAGCGTGTCTAAAAATAATATTTTAGTGAATACAGATCTTTTTGCAATGTAAATAGTCTATCATAAATTAACAAACAATGCGATTGACAGCGTGCCACGAAATCCCAGCAGATTCAGACAAGCGCTGTCTCCTCCCCTCATGTTTACTCCTCCCCTCCAAATGTGTTCTCCGCACTTCCGCAGTCATTCATTGCGCCTCCTTTGGACTCGTCCCGCAAGCTGCTTTCCTCCTGTGGCGGTTTGGACGATGTTTGGGTGCAGAGCAGCCTGGCAGAGGTGTGGGCCTCTGGCGCGACAGTCCCTGAACCGCGCGCAGATCAGTAGAAATGGTGAGCACCAGCGTTATCTGTCTCGTAAAGTTTATTTTCCTGTAAATCACGTTATTTGCCTTGCATTTTGGGCTTGTATTGTGATATTTCACACATTTCGTCTATTGCTTAAAATGAAAATGTGCTTGAGCAGGCTGTATGATTTACAAAAACAATTTTTTGCGTCAGATGGCATGTGGTTTAGGGTTAGGAAGACATGAAGGTCAGTCTCAACATCGGATCCTATTGGTGCTCCACATTTTTAAATGGCTTTCGAGATAACTGTTACGTGTTTAGTGCCAGACAAAAGTTACACGCCTACTATACTAAAACATGTTCGCATTGTCATTTGCAGGGAACATAATGTACACATCTCAAACCGCAGCCTGGCACCAATCACACAAAAATGTAGCTATCATGGGCACTGCAGATCTGCACTAATAATAATTTTTGCAGAGATGTATTATTGAAATAAAACGAAAAAACCTTGCGAAAAGTTAGTTGTTGACTCTTGAACGTGAGTCGATTAATGATTGTTCTGTCCGATTTATTCCAAACTGGAACACTAAATAGATTATGAAACAAGAAATTGCGTAATCGGAAATCAGTCGAAATTTGACGTTTGGCATCATGATGTTAGTATTGCTTGATTTGTGACCTTCAGTGTTGCAAGGGTGCCATAAGTACAGCTCACGTGGTTGTGTACGTGGTCGAGCTATAGACACAGGCCTATTGCAAGCAGTTTACATTTAATCCTTAAAATTTACTCTATTTAAATGCTACTAGTACATATTTTTTAGCTACTTGTATCTATTCCGTTAGGTACTAATATTATTTTTTTAGGTGTGATACTAACAATTATTACACTGACTGATTTTTATTTTTTGAAGTTGTACATAAAACTAAAAGATTATTAGACTATGATTTGCGAGACTGTGTAAAATTCTACCTTATCATTATGTTTAATTCAATGTTACTTGCTATTTGTTTATAATTATTTGCAGACTTTTCTATCAATTCAGAGTGAAAAGTTTCACAGTAAATGCTACATTATTTTTTTCCAGTGTGGATACTAGTTTTAAACAGATACTATTGCTAATGTATTAGATACTTGTACTTGTTTCCGTAATGACTATTCCATTGTATCACATTTTTGCCATTGACTTCTCTGGGGATCTGTCATTCAGATATCAACTATTCAGTTCTGACTAGTACTTATTTATTAGATACAAGTACTTATACATTAGGGTGAATTTTTGTGTGCTAACTCTCGCTTTTTCAAACTCGTTTCACTCGTTTGTTCACTTATGGCTTTGTGCATGTAGTTCTTCCACTTTAGTTTTTCTACTTTAGTCTTGTAAACATTTGTTTTTGCTTATTATATTTCATTTAGCACAGGTATTTCAATCTCACAAACCCCCACAATTCCTTTATGTACCCTGGGGGGTTAGTAGACCCCTGTTGGGAAACCCTGGTTGTTTAAATAAGCACGCAGACATTCTTGAAGTGAGACGTTTGTCTGGCCTTACAGGGCTTTACTTGATTGTACTGGTTAAATGTAAGTGAAAATCTAGGTTAGGATGTTTGTAATGCAGTTAATAAGAATACTACACGAAAAAGTTGGAATAAGCATAGATTTAATCACATTGTCTGTCCTGTCCACTAAATATCTCCTCAAATAGCCATGAGCGGATGGACGGTAGGCCTACACTTGTCAGATACCACTTGCTTAAAGCCTTTCATTGTAATTCATGTTCGCTCAGCCGTTCCAGTATCAAGCTGTGATAAATCTCTTTGTGGAGGGAGATTTGATGGTTAGCTGGGTTAAAAAAGTTCATTGGTTTCAAATTTCAACAGACATGAGGTCGTGTAAATTGTTGCACTTAAACTTGTGGAATAAAATAAATATGACTGACTCCAAACAAGGCATTTCTGGTGACAAAGAACATTTATTAACTAATTAATTGTTTTATGCTTCATCCACACCATTAGATGTCAGTATAAAACCAAGATGACTGCCATATAGTGATTTATTTTTAGTTTTTCTTTTTTTTTTGTTGTAAATATTGTGTGAAATGTGAGTTTACTATCATCATTTATCACTTATTTGCAGTTGTTAAATGGTATTATGTAAATATAGTTATATATTTGATATTAGATATTGTCATCAGCAGCTGACATTAAAAAATTTACATCGGTTCTTAGTAGTCTAACCGAGCATGTATCGCTTTCTGTTTGGTTCACCCTTTGACTCGTGGGAAAGATTAACAGATTAATTGATATAAATAACACAGAGGTGTCTAGAACCTATTTACTCTAGCTGGAGATGAGTGAATGGATTATCTTAGTGAGAGTATTGAAGATATTCCTTAAAACATCTACAAAGTTTGTGTCAGAATGATCTTTGCCCTCCAGTCCTGATTGAACTGCACTGATGGTTTTCTAAATTTAAGTTGCTCCTGCCCTCTGACTTTTTTTAGGACGAGGAACTGTCAACACTAAGGAAAGGTTTTTGAAGCATAGAATATAAAATGAAATATTTGGTGATAAGCAATTATCTATGTAAGAAAACAGACAAAATAATACATAATTCTTTATGTACTGAGAAATAATTTTCTCAGTACATAAACTGCTTAACAGTTCTAAACTGCTGCAGTAAAACTTGTATATAGAGGGATCTGTTTTATTTTGAGTCCACTTAGTACTTCACATGAATAATGTAAAATGCTGTTCACTTTAGATCACCTTCACCATATTTCTGAGTTTCGGAAACACACAATAAATATCTAGATGAATGCTGACAGGAATATTTACAGCTACCTAAAACCATTGCCCAGAATCCAATCAGGCAGTGACCTACTGGGCAGCAGCTCTGGGCTGACTGCCATGAAGCTCAATCTGTGTCAGACACTTTGACTAAAACATTATTATAAAACGTTAAACGATTAACTCAATCTTGAAACTGAGAGAGGGAGAAAGCATATCTTACATTGTTGCCTCACATCCAAAATCTTTGTCTGACTCCTCTGTTCTCGATGCAGTAGTTCCACGGAGGCTCATGTCGTCGGTTCCTGGCGGCTCCGGTGAGAATTTCCTTTATGTCGTCCTCTGCGGTGGAGCCTTCGCAGGTGCCGTGGCATACGTAAGTATAAACCATTGAAGATATTGTTTGATGTCAGATCACTTGTTAAATTAATTATTGTCTTTATTGAATTGTCTGATAGGCTTACAGAACAGTTGCAACAGACCACGCACGTTTTGTTGATCGTGTTTCTGAAATTGATGCTCGTCCCAAGTCTGACTGGAAACCCAAACCATGGCCACCCAAGAGTAAGTCTCACCTATGGTCTGGTTAAACATCCGATTTTATTTTATTGTTGTAATTTAGTCAGTGTCACTTTTGGGATTCAGGTTTTCCTATGGCCTGTTAAATCTAGGATGCAAGTACTAGAACAACTGTATCAAGATGATAGGAACAGGAATAAGGTCATATACAGAAAATCTTGTTGGATATATTTAATGAAAACTATGCTATTCACACAGCACTTTTAGTAACCCTGTGAATTTCATTTTCAGTGGCATTAGGAATGCTGATCTAAATTGTCAGCTTATGTCTGTATCCAAAAATATGAGATCTAATAATTAAATAATACATTGCAGTCCTTCCAGTTGGGGTATGTGGAAGACATCTGGCACCCTCTCACATTTGTGGTCAGAACAGTAATGTTAGAAGCCAAATCCACTTCCACTGCATTAAATAACTCCATCAAATCTGAGCCAAACATTATTAAACTGCCTTATCTAAATGAAAGCAGCATTAAAAAGCTCTCTCATTCAAGTATTATAAATAAGGGGATATTATGTTTTGTAATGCGGTCTGATATGAGTGAGTGTCTGTTGACAAAGTTTTATACAGCTGCTTCAGGATTCATTGACATTTAATTATTTGTTTTTTGTTTGTGTTTTATTTAGGTGGGGAGAATGGCAATGGTGAGTTCATGTGTGATATTTATGTCATAATTTCCACATGATGTACCATATAGAACTTTATTATGATATTTGAATGGACAAATTACAGTTCTGTCTTTTAAATGTTTGTGAAACACATCTGTTTGCCTCTAAACAAATAAGATCCATTTAATGAATTTTGCTAAAACTAACTTGCATGGTCTGAACTGCTGCATTACATGTATTTTTGAGAGTTATTACTGGAACTGTATTATAGCCTTGGTTTCTGAAAGTCACAGGTTAACTAAATGAAGGCCCCGCCTACTTTTCAGTCTCCTACCATTTAGTCGATCCTGACACCTTATTGGCTGCAAAACACTGGACAAAGATTATATTCTTGGCACATAGGTTATGACCTGTTCTGATTCAAATATTCTGATGTAATGACATTACAGTGAGCAGATAATGGTAGAATAATGGATAAACTGCATTGCCAAAGAGCCTAGATCAGGGTTATTCAAATCTTGCCCTGGAGGGTCAATGCGGTGCAGAGTTTGGCTCCAACCCTGATCAAAGTAACCTGCCTGTGATTTTCTAATGATCCCAAAAACATTGATTAGTATGCTCAGGTGACTTTGATCAGGGTTGGAGCCGAACTCTGCACCGCATTGGCCATCCAGGGCAAGATTTGAATAACCCTGGCCTAGATCTTCTACAGATTGAAGAAGAAAAGTGAGCTAACCATGACTGATTTTGATGAGACAATGCATTTTTATGGTATTTTTTATGTCTTGGTGTTATTTGAGCTACAGCATTCCTGTAGAGTCTGGTACTTCAATGCCAAGGTCATGGGTTCAGTTCCTGGGGAAAGTATGATCTGATAAAATGGATATGTTGAAGGCATTTACTTTGGATAAAAGCATCTGCCAAATGCATAAAAGTAAATGTATGATTGGATTTAAAGAGTTGTTCTCATGTCACCCTTCTAACCCACCTAATCCCCTGATCCTATGTGTCGGAAAGCCTGTTAATCAGAACTGGGTGGCTTTCTCTTTGACACCGCGTCACTTTCCTCTTGAATAAGCTGTGTATATGATCCATCAGCACCTCTGTGCACTCACATTTTCTCTCACAACACTTTTTCACAACTTACTTACCTGTGCTCTCCTTTTAAAGACTACAATTCAGTCCAGAAAGACTTGCCAGCCAATATAAACAGTTCTATACTGTGGTCAAACTCCCAACGTTGGAACATTTTTTATTTTTCAATTTTTTAACCGATGGGCCAGATTGTTTATACCCGCTGTAGAATTGGTCACTCCGGGATGACAATACTAGAGGAAGATCCTCCAACATGTTCTCTCTGCCCAATCAATTAATCAATTTAGCATGTTTTATTAGATTGTGCTGGTTTTAACTCATTGAGATTTTTTTATTTATTCACCTAACTCTCAAAGAGATTTTTAACAGAGTTAAGCCAAATACAGTTTTGGAGTTTTTAGCAAAAATAAATAATATAAACATGATATTATTCAGCCATAATATTACTTACCATGAAAATATCCTTAGAAGCTGGAATGGAGTTAAACACAAACAAACATTATACTGTGGTCTTTCAAATGCCAAAACAGAATATTAAACAACGAACTCAAAGCGTCACCTAATCGCTTTCCTAATTGTCTCTTTGTTCTGACTCTTTCCAGAGAGTAAACTAATTCGGGCAGTCTGGACTGGTCACCTAGTCTCCAGTCAGAACTTTTTGGATAACTCTCTTCTGAGTCCTGAATTTTCTATTGAACCGATATTTTTCATTCCTTTGATTTTTAAGCCCTTATTTAAAATGTTAATTGAGGTTTAATATAGTATAAATTGAAAGATGTAAAAGAATGTTTCCCTCTGTGAGTTAACTTGTTAAACACGCACAACAAATCCCCTTTGGTTGTTCTGTGTTGCTGGAATTCACAGAGTTGCTGGTACTGCTAACTTTGACCAGATGGTAAGGCTCAACCATCTTTGTATTCCCTCTCCTCACCTGTCCTCCCAGCCCTTTTCTTCCTGTTGTTTCTGTTCAGTTTCTCAGTTTCTCTTCCCTCCTCATTCTTATGTTTTGCATGCTGCCTGCAGTGATTGGGTTGTGTGCGACAAAGCTAGATTTATATTCCCCATTTAGCCATTTATTGGGGTTTCCAGGAGATTTGATCAAATGGATTTGTGCGAGACATTTTGAAAGGCATGGTGGCAAATGTAAACATTTTACTGTGTCCTACCATAATATATTATACTTCAACTTAATAATTATATTAACATAATAAAAAATGTTATTTGAGTAATAATTAGTTTTCTTACATTTATTAAAATCATTATAAAGTATTATATAGTGTATTAGTATATTATTATATATTATTTGCAGTTAG
This sequence comes from Carassius carassius, assembly GCF_963082965.1. Lineage (NCBI taxonomy): Eukaryota > Metazoa > Chordata > Actinopteri > Cypriniformes > Cyprinidae > Carassius > Carassius carassius. The sequence goes on along the minus strand of NC_081783.1, from coordinate 14,271,082 downwards.
TACAGTTCTCAAAAGATTGTTAATTTATGAATATTAGGAAAGTAAATTAATAGATATTGGTGATTTATAGTAGCACCTTACAAAAACTGTCAACAAAAGCCCAGGTATCTTTACACTCCTGAATTAAGTTATATATTGCAAGATCTATAATATTACTATTCTGTATTTATAAATGAAAAATTTCATTTAATTTATTGTAAGTAATTACTTGAGAAAGGATTTTTAGTAATGTAAGAGAATGTAATTGTAAAATGTAAATAAGAAAACTATAATAAATGGTAATAATTTTTATTTTAAAAAATCTCTAATTCTCTCATTTGTAATAACATCATGGCAGTATAGATTGATCTAAATTAAATGCACTTATGACAGGATAATTTGAATTACTGCAGTGTACTGATTTTTCTCTTTATTTTTTTGATTGCAAAATACGCTTTTTAAAAAATATGCTTTTCTTATCTTATAATAATCTTACAGTCTTAAAATAGGTTTTCTTTAGGCAAAATATAATTTCAACCCAGTCATTTCTATGTGAGTTTCAAAAGTGAGTTTGACTGTGCTTAAAAATGAAAACTTGTAGAAGAATGTAGCTTGATGCCTAATTTTTTTCTGTTTAGAAGAAGCTAGTGCAGAGGAAGGAGAGATGGCAGAAACTGTAGAGGCCGCAGTAGAGGAGGATGTTCCTGCCGAGGCACCTGAGTTCTTGCTGGAAACAGCCGAAGCCACCAGAGGGAAGGCGGGAACTCTTGAGGCCGTCGTGGAAAAGGTTGCCGAGACAGTTGCAGAGACTGAAGAGGTGGTCGCTGAGGTGGCAGGGGTTGTTCATGAAACCGCAGAGGAGGTGGCAGCGGTGGCAGAAGAAGTGCAGAAGGTAGCAGAGGAAGTAGAAGAAGCAGCAGAGGCTGTCATCACTCCTGTTATCCAAGCTGAAGAGCCGGCGTCAGAGAGCAACGGTATGCCACCAGCCCCCCAAGAGGAGGCAGTAGCAGAGGCTTCTAGTACAGAGTCCTAAATGGCTCATGGGTACTCAAACACTCACCCACACACACAAGATACACAACACTCAAATGTCATATACAGCAAAATGCTCACTGTTTCACTTTATCCAAACATGTTACCCTTACATCCAAAAAAGAACAAAACATGGTACTTGAACAAAATTAAGAGATTTTATTGCTCAAATACTGCAGGTATTCCAATTTTTTCCTACCTTGGAAGTAGATTCTTTAGTCATGAACTAAGGTTTTAAGGTGCTCAGAGACACATGAACTAAACGACAGTGTATGTGTTTAACTGTATAGTCTTCATTATAGTGTACCTCCTGTTTTTTTCACTCTCAATCTGCTCAAAAATCTGAGCCAGCCTTCTGTAATTCTGTCAGCTTCCTATCCTGCCTTATCTTTTATTTGAGGCACAAAAAACAAATGTACTGCTATATATTTATTTGTTGTTTTGTAATAACAGGAACAGTTCAGTTGAAAACGTGCTTCTCTGCCAGATATCACTTAGTTGGTACACGCCAGTTCAAACTGTGAAAACTGTGAGTGTTTTACTCCCTAGCAACTAGGCCAGATGTGTTTCTGTATTAGCTTTCCCTTTATATTCCTCTGTATGACTGAACTGACAAGGAACTCAGTAACTTGCCAAGAAGGTCATGTGTGTAGGATTACACTGCTCATTTATTTGAAAAAATGCAATCGTGTAATAAAAATGGATAAGGGATTCAAAGCCAATTAATAAAATGAAATTGATTAAATATAAAAAGAAAAACAAACTTTCTGCTTTCACAAACTGAAATATAACATCTTAAACACTTACAAGTTCATCCTCTGTTTTAAAAGTAACTTTTTAAAATGCTGCATTTAGTGTAAAGGTCCTTGGTGTCATACATTATAACCTATAACATCATCTCTACAATAGGGAGTTGTTTTCTCTCTTAACTTTTGTTGTAGTTATACTTGTGGTGTGCCCCTTTCTAAGTGATATTTGGCAGCAAAGCCTCCTAATGTATGTTCTGAATGATAAATGGAGCTGCATGCTGTGATCATGCATGATGATACTCACTGAAAGTCTCTTACATTCTGTGAAATGCAAAGATAGACACCATAGATCATACCTGAATGCTCTAAACATTACTTAAGCTACTTAAACTCTTTTCTCTGTTGTTATAACTATCACCTAATATAGTGGGGATGAACCTCTGTACTCTACTTTTAGTAGTTTCTATCTTTCCTATATTGTCTGTATCTAGATTAATCTTTTGTTTTAAAATCCAGTTGCACACACCAATAAATGAAATTTATGAACCGTTTGAACTTAAAATTGACAGTTATAAAACCTTTAAATAAGTCAGTTAATACCTCAAACATCTAATGTCTGTTTTTTGTGTGTGATTATTGGGTGGCTTGATTTTGTCTTGTAGGGTCGGTTACTACAGCAGCAGCAGAAACAATAGAGTTGGCTGCTGCCTCCGTGTTTGAGACTGTTCTTGTGGAGTCTGGATCCGTGGAGGATGTGTCAATTAAAGCACTACCAGAGATGCCCACTGAGGTTCCTACAGCAGATCATTTGGAAAATGTACCAGTAACAGAGGTGGCACCTGTTGCTCCAGTGATGGAGGAGGAACCAGCTTCTCTAGTAGCGGAGGCCCCAGATGCCACTATAATAGTAGAGCCTCCTGTAGCAGAGCAATTGTCCATTCCTCCAGTTTCCCCTGTTGTAGAAGAGTCCCCAGTAGCAGAAGAGACACCAGTTGATTCACCAGCAGCAGAAGTATTTGTTGCTTCAGTGATTGAAGCAGCACCAGTTTCCCCAGTTGTAGAAGAACCAGCTTTTGCAGCAGTGGAAGAAGTGACTCCAGTTGTAAAGGAGACACCAGCTGATTCTCCAGTACCCTCAGAAGAAGCATCAGATGTCCCTGTGATAGAAGAGGAAGTCTTATTTGCCCCAGTGAAAGAAGAGACACCTATTACCCCAGAAGCAGAAGAGGTATCAGTTACCCCAGTGACAGCAGAGACATCTATTGCCCCAGAAGCAGAGGAGGAATCAGTTACCCCATTGATAGAAGAGATGCCTGTTGCCCCTGTGCCAGAAGAGGCAGCTGTGTCCTTTGTAACTGAAGAAGCTCCTGCTGTTGTTGCTGAAGATGCACCTGTTGTAGCAACTGAAGAACTTGATGAAACACTTGCACCCAAAGTAGCAGAAGAGGATATTCCAGTGGTTGAGGAAGTGAAGGCAGAAGAGGTGATTGCAGGAAGTGCAGTTGTGGAGGCCCCAGTAAGTATAGTCCAGGAACAAGCAGCAAGTCCAGTTGTGGAAGTTACAGAAAGTGTTGTTGAACCAGATGTTCCAAGCACCGTGGTCACTGAGGAAGTTGCTCCAGCTGAAACATCAAGTGCACCTTCGGAAGAGCCCAAACGAGACTACATAGTGGTTATCTTGGAGGGAGCTCCCAAAACAGAAAAGAAGCCAATGGTGCTTGGTGTGTCACCCGTGACTGGCAAGATCATCCCAGCCCCTGATGATGGTGAAGATCCATTGGGACAGGTAACAGGTAATCAGGTTTAGCAATGCACTGCTGGTAAACTAGTTAAAAAATAATGATGGGAGCAAAAAATGTGGATTAACAGAATCATTGCTTGACAAATGCTCGAAATTAGATGAATAGTGAATTAGCAAGAATATGGTAAGATATATTAAGACAAAGACGTGTGTATTCTGATGTAAGTTCCTGACATACTTTGTGACATTGTTTTTATTATACAAATGTTACTTTTTAATATTGTTCCTAGGGCAAGCGCCGTTTGCTTAAAGTGCAGATGTATTAACACCAACTAAAAAAGGTAACATCATATTATGAAAATCATGTTTTCTATGTTTGTTTGTGTTTTAATAATATAATACATAATATATTTTCTAATAATAGTAATTGATATTTGACATTTGTATCAAATGTAATCTTTGGAAATGTAAACATTACTATTACAGTCTATTATATAATACTTTGATTTTAAAAATATACAGGTCCTTCTCAAAAAATTAGCATATTGTGATAGTTCATTATTTTCCATAATGTAATGATAAAAATTTAACTTTCATATATTTTAGATTCATTGCACACCAACTGAAATATTTCAGGTCTTTTATTGTTTTAATACTGATGTTTTTGGCATACAGCACATGAAAACCCAAAATTCCTATCTCAAAAAAGTAGCATATTTCATCCGACCAATAAAAGAAAAGTGTTTTTAATACAAAAAAAAAAAGTCAACCTTCAAATAATTATGTCCAGTTATGCACTCAATACTTGGTCGGGAATCCTTTTGCAGAAATGACTGCTTCAATGCGGTGTGGCATGGAGGCAATAAGCCTGTGGCACTGCTGAGGTGTTATGGAGGCCCAGGATGCTTCGATAGCGGCCTTAAGCTCATCCAGAGTGTTGGGTCTTGCGTCTCTCAACTTTCTCTTCACAATATCCCACAGATTCTCTATGGGGTTCAGGTCAGGAGAGTTGGCAGGCCAATTGAGCACAGTAATACCATGGTCAGTAAACCATTTACCAGTGGTTTTGGCACTGTGAGCGGGTGCCAGGTCGTGCTAAAAAACAAAATCTTCATCTCCATAAAGCTTTTCAGCAGATGGAAGCATGAAGTCGTGGCCTAATGGTTAGAGAGTCGGACTCCCAATCGAAAGGTTGTGAGTTCGAGTCCTGGGCCGGCAGGAATTGTGGGTGGGGGGAGTGCATGTACAGTTCTCTCTCCACCTTCAATACCACGACCTAGGTGCCCTTGAGCAAGGCATCGAACCCCCAACTGCTCCCCGGGCGCCGCAGCATAAATGGCTGCCCACTGCTCCGGGTGTGTGCTCACAGTGTGTGTGTGTGTGTTCACTGCTCTGTGTGTGTGCATTTCGGATGGGTTAAAGGCAGAGCACAAATTCTGAGTATGGGACACCATACTTGGCTGAATGTCACTTCACTCACTCACTTAAGTGCTCCAAAATCTCCTGATAACTAGCTGCATTGACCCTGCCCTTGATAAAACACAGTGGACCAACACCTGCAGCTGACATGGCACACCAGACCATCACTGACTGTGGGTACTTGACACTGGACTTCAGGCATTTTGGCATTTCCTTCTCTCCAGTCTTCCTCCAGACTCTGGCACCTTGATTTCCGAATGACATGCAAAATTTGCTTTCATCCGAAAAAAGTACTTTGGACCACTGAGCAACAGTCCAGGCATGCTTCTCTGTACCCCAAAGTGTCTTTACCTGGGGAATGCGGCACCTGTAGCCCATTTCCTGCACACGCCTGTGCACGGTGGCTCTGGATGTTTTTACTCCAGCCTCAGTCCACGGTTTCCGCAGGTCCCCCAAGGTCTGGAATCGGTCCTTCTCCACAATCTTCCTCAGGGTCCGGTCACCTCTTCTCGTTGTGCAGCATTTTTTGCCACACTTTTTCCTTCCCACAGACTTCCCAATGAGGTGCCTTGATACAGCACTCTGGGAACAGCCTATTCGTTCAGAAATTTCTTTCTGTGTCTTACCCTCTCGCAGGTCGGCAGTCTTACCCATGATTGCGGTTTTGAGTAATGAACCAGGCTGGGAGTTTTTAAAAGCCTCAGGAATCTTTCGCAGGTGTTTAGAGTTAATTAGTTGATTCAGATGATTAGGTTAATAGCTCGTTTAGAGAACCTTTTCATGATATGCTAATTTTTTGAGATAGGAATTTTGGGTTTTGATGAGCTGTATGCCAAAATCATCATTATTAAAACAATAAAAGACCTGAAATATTTCAGTTGGTGTGGAATGAATCTAAAATATATGAAAGTTTAATTTTTATCATTACATTATGGAAAATAATGAACTTTATCACAATATGCTAATTTTTTGAGAAGGACCTGTATATATTAAAATAGAAACTTTATTGAGCACAAGAGACTGCTTTAAAAAACAATAACAAATCTTACCGATACAAACCTTTAAAAGGTAGTGTATATTGATGTTTTCATTCTTGTTTCGTTTTGTTTTTAGTTGGGAGCAGTCCGATGTCCTGATAAACAATTAGTGATGTGCCTTCCCCATTCCCTTGACACCCTGGATTCCAGTAATCCTTACACTGAGCCCAGAATGCTGTTTCCTTCTGACTCAGTGAGACAAAAGTTTTTTGACAGTTATAATATGCATGAAAAGCTGTGACCTATATTTATAGCCAATTTAAACAGAACTCCACTCTTTTTGACTCAACTGCACATTGGAGCCTATATTAGTGAACCCTACCTCAAGCATCACATGGCTACAAATTTGCCACAAGCACTGTCATACCTGCATGCTGGCCAACAGCTTTCTGGTTCTCCTCTGTCTTCAATCTATTTTTCAATTGCATTATTTATGAATTGACACTATTATTTTTTACCTCTCTACCTCAGCTTGAAAATACAGTGTTCTTCTTTTTCCAGTAACCAGTATTATAGAACCCATCTGGCATTATCAATGCGACATGACTAGTCAATAAAAACAACTTACAAACATTAACCAGTATAGTAAACACAACGATAAGCCATGTGACAAGTCACATTCCAGTATTCATTTCTAAAGCAAGTTTCTACAATGTTATCCAAAAGGCAGACCTCACTGCTGCACTCCTTTGCCTTTGTTTTCCTGTTCTCTCTTCTCCTGTGATTTATAAAACATGTTGTTTGGCAAATACATAAATAAATTCCTTTGCTTGATGTGGCAAAAGCAATGTCCCCAAACCTGTTATGCTAACGTTATACTCTCATTGATACTAGTTTTGATGCTCATATGATTTGAGATTTTAGACTGGTCCACAAGGGATGTTAAGGTCAGATTAAAAAAAAATAATACCTACAACAGACCTAACAATTTATGGAGTTAATTGATATAAACTAAAGTTCAGGAGCAGGGCCACGCTTCAAACAATCACCTGACTTCTAAAGCCTCCATATATACCAGGCCACCTCATACCGCTCTGCTAGTCTCGTTCTCTTGAACCCACCCTTCCCTCCCTTTCTCATCCATTCAGCCAACCTTATCCCACATTATATTTCTATCAAGTTGTATCAGGGGGTCCTCATTGTCTGGCCTAAATATATGCTAGAGACGGTATCCCCACCCTAAATCTCCCTGAGCCATCAATTCAAGATGCCCTGATCAACCTGACCATCATCCCATTCCCTCGACCCCTTCATCCTCTTTCTACTCTTCCCCAGTTTCATAGATTTTTTTGTGGCGTGGTCCTAGCTAGTGAATGTCTGTTATTTCCTTAATATTTCAAAAGGGACCTTATAAGTCTTATAAATAAGATTGCAACTACATAATGTGAATGTGAGGGAATAATGGGAAGTATGGTTCAATATAAATGGTGTTTTCAAGGGTTATTTTCTGTTTTTGTTTTAAGGTTTAGGGATGTAATACACAGCTTCTCTTTCACTGTAGGCCCTAACTAGTTTTTTTTTTTCTAAACTGTGAATGTACGTCAAAGAAAAATAAAGAGTTAAAACTTTTTTGTGTGATTGTTTCATTTCGGTCAAGATTTCTGTATTAAAGCTGCAATATTAGATTTGGGAATGACCTTATTTTCGTGATTTCAGGAGAAGCATTTTCAGGACAGCATTTTCAGTTACGACTGTACAGATTGATATTTCAATTATATATTGCATATTTGAAATATAGCTGGTGACATGCTACATCTGCTTGATACCTCCCCCCAAAAAACATTTGCTAATTTAAATATTATTATATAATTTATTATGATAGTATTATAAATAGTTTATTTGGCATGAGCTCTATCCCATTATTTTTTGTTTTCTGTGTTTTTAAATTGAGCTTATTGAAATCTAAGCGCGCGCGCGCACCTGACAAGAGTGTATGTGACGTCGTGGACAGTTGCTGCGCACGCAGTTCGTCAGTCAGATCCTGGGACTGGAGGCCCGAGACCAGCTACGCAAGACATTAGCTACTACTACACCACCAACATCGCCTATCGTTTTATCATTTAACGTTACATTGAACAAATAGACATCTCTCTATCGCATGCATGCGTGCTCTTTATCAGCGAGCAATTCGCGCAAGTTGACCAGCTTTAACATCAGCCTGTCATTAGCATGGTTAGCATGCTAACCTTATGACAGAGTGCACTCGACTGTCTTGAGGTGCACCAAACGACAAGAAATCATCACAAACGGTGAGAAATATCACAATTTTCTATGTATACATACACAAGAGTTCGAAGTTGATTAATTTAGCCATCATTATAAAGTAGGCGGTTTGTTTTTAGCGCGGCTGTTTAAGTTATACCTCAAGCGTGTTTATCGATCTAATGAATCGTTTTTTTTTTGTTTTTTTTTTACAATTTCATAATTTGATTTCTATTCACTGGTATTATTTCACATTTGGCCAGTCCTAAAAAAACGGTTGATACAATATGTTATTGCAGGAGAATGGAGGCGCTATTTGTATGTCAGTAATGTAACAGACCACTAGTCAGGGACCAGTATCAGTGTTTACATTTTGTTATGCTTGATGGAAACCCTAAAAGGCAACACAGCACAGGAAATTAAATGCAAAGATGGAGTATGAACTGGGCACAACCCCTAGGGGTTTTTCTTTTGAACGAAAGAAAAACCCCTAAGCCCCCCCCCCCCCCCCCCCCTCCTCAAAGAAACAGTAAATATGATTAGGCTGAGATCACTTTTGCCAACAAGATACAGGCCTCTTCCGTTTACTTATTTTGTTTCTGCGTGTGTGTGTGTGCATTTGTTTGCCTGAAGGTCTGCTTGTGATCTTTATTCATATTAGATTATTTCCATGCCAACTGAAAAGACATCAGATGATATCAGTACCCTGTTGCCCTAAGTAGTCACAAGATTTAGTACAAATGATATCATTCTTAAATATTTTAGTTAAAATACAATTATTTGTCTGAACAGTGTGTTGAGGGGAATTTTTTAAAGATATTAATATTTTACAGTGCACAATGTTTTCCACACTGCATTTATAAAATGTTTTTATTTCTCAGGCTGTGATATCACTCAAAGTCATCAGCGGGGTGCAGTGGATAAGTGCAGTTCTCTCACAAAGGAATGAGTCATGACCTCTGTGGTGATCGTAGATGGTGGAGGGAATATACTGGAGTTTGTTGCTGGAGATGAGGAAGCTCAGCAGGTGAAATCTGCACCTGCACAAAATACACCCTTTCATATTAGGATTGCAGCTTAACTAAAATCTACATTAAAAGCTCAATAAAGAAGGAAACTCGAAGTGTTTGTTTTTTCCCAGGAGGTCTGTGCTGATGGGGTGGAGGCTGACGTAGAGAAGGCCTGCCCTGCAGTGATAGTGGAGCAGGTGAATAGTGCTGATGTGGAGCAGTGTTATGCTGCTCAGGTGTTAGTCTATGATGATCAGAATACCTACCTGGTGCAGGATGTGGCTGAGGAACAAGTTGTGGAGACTGAGTTGCTGGAGATGGCAGCAGGTAAGCAGTAATTGTTGTATTGGCTGTATTTCCATGCACAGAAAATGCTGTATTATGCATTTGCTTGAAAAAGCAATCAGTGAGGTAGTCAAGTTGTAGCACTTGTTTCTTGTGTGTGTAACAAAACAATAAACCTAATTCTGAAAACCCAGAAAAACATGGCTGCACTGACTTGTTTGAATTTCCATGTTTACCATTAAAAATGATTTGAGGTTATTTTCCAAATATGCCCTGTATTTTTTTTAGAGGGCTTAATTTTCTTTTAGCAGCTGGAACAACTAAAGAGGGACATCTTGTGGCGCTTTTGTGGAAGTTATAAATGATGCACATTAGAAAAACAACGCTTTTTGATAGTGTATATATATATATTGTAGGATTAATACACTTGAAACAAGTGGAAAAGGGTAAATAGGTTATGCAAACATTAATCTGGATGGAAACGATGGTTTTGTATTATTTTGTTTTGTTTTGATCTCTGTGCTCGAACGTGCGAAATACAACACTGACAGCTCAGAATTATATTTTCCTTTTAAAAACACAGAAGGGAAGCTTATGTATAGTTGCATTTCATTGGTAATTATTTGTGTAATATTAGAAATTATTGATCGTTTTTATACAGCAAGCAGCTGGTATAACTACTCGGCTTCACAATGTATCTAAACACTTGTTCGATTTACTCAAAGATAGTAAAAAATAAATAAATATATCACTCATCACATAAGTGTGTCACGTGATTTGAGGTAATGAGCACTGGCTCCTGTTGAAGTGAAGGATGCAAAAAGCATTCGGCAACCAGGAAGAGAAGAGCAGCGGTCGTCAACCCTTGCACCAAGTTTAAGTAATACTAAGTAATTTCTTGATCTTTTGTTTTAGCAACACTTTTATTCGGTGTTTTTAGAGTAATGTGTGCCATCGGTGTTGTGTATATTTGAAATTGTTAATTTGCAGTCAGTTGGAGTTATGATTTATTCTTAGCGGATTGATGCTGATTGTCTGAACCAGGAAGTGTGTTTGTTTTCTTTTTGCGTCTTGGCCACGTTGTCTGTTAAAGTGTTTATAACAGGGTTTACGGCTTAACAGGGTTTTGCGGTAGAACTTGAGGGTTAAAATGTTTCGTAGCAGCCGTTTAATTTTTGGTTGGATTTTAAATTTGTTTAAATTAGCTAACGGTTCTTCTGTTTACTGATTTCTTTTCAAAATGAACGAAGACGACGACGACAATTGGTTTATTGCTGTATATTTTGAAGCATAACGGGTGATTTTTTATTTACGTTAAAAGCGTCATGTAAGAAATCTGAATCGGGGTAGCTTTTGGCTTTATGAGACTAAGACGAGATTGATTCAAAAAGCGTTGTAAAAGTTTGGTTTTCTAAACAAGTAACGTTTCGATTTATTGTATTTAATGCAACTAACTATTCAAGCTCTTTCGCTGTGTGCAGTATATCAAATATGATTAAAAATAAGCTTTTTGTTATATTTTAGGGCGGAAGTGTACTTATAGGCGTTATAGATCGTTGAGTGACAGGACGCCTGGCCAATGAGCGCTCACCATTGTTTTGTATTCTGCAATGTAACCAATGAACATCTAAATAGAAGTATATTTTTTCCCTTTACCGCCAGTTTATTACTTTATGTACTGGAAAATATTTATGAACACAGAATGCTCTTTTAATCAAAAGCAACCTCAATTTTGATTTTCTTGAAACATTTTTCTGTTTTCATATTATAGTTTTAATAAACAGATAGCAAAATATTTTTTGTTTTAGAAGAGAGTATTTAAATGATTGTATGTATGCAGTTTGCTTGTTTTTATTGTGCTTTATTGTACCTCTCTCTCTCAGTGGAGGTCTCTGTGCATGATAAAACTATTGAAGCAGCTGAAGCTCTGCTGCACATGGATTCACCGTCCAGCTTGCAGGGTGATCGCAGCACAGGTGAGATCTACATCTACACATGCTCTGCATGCTGTAACACAGGCTAACCTAACCTAACAAATTACTACTACTTATTATATCGCATTTGAGTGAAGAGTTAAAATCACAATACATCTCAATCTCTGCAGAGGAGCTTTTATCAGAGGTGGAGGTGGAAGTGAGAACAGAGGATATGGGACCCGTTGCCAGGGATATTGTTGTCCTGCAGGAGAACGATTTACTGAAGAAGAAAAAGAGAGGTGAACCAGTCTTTACCCAATGCCATGGACTACAGATGTGTTTGGAAATTAATGCATGATTATTGCTTTATATTATAGTAAATTGCATTTAAGTGTGCTTTCAGCTCAATTCCGTAATTACACTACCGAAGTGCAAAAGTCAACTTTTTGCACTTTGTTTCAACACAGTTGAAAACTGTGTAATTTTTTGAGAGATTAATTTGTTTGCTGTTATCTTCCCCAGCAGGAAGAAAACCCAGAACTCCACAGAGTTTCTGTGATGGTTCTCTGGATATGGTCTATAAGAGGAAATCAAAAGACAGCAAGGGTAAGCGTTTCTGTTTGTTTATTTTTTTGTGCAAGAGATTTTTTTTTTTCTGGTGCCACAGCTTCCTAGTCTGACTCTTACAGGCTCAACCACTTACCTGTGGGAGTTCCTATTGGACCTTCTTCAGGACAAGGAAACCTGTCCAAAGTACATTAAGTGGACTCAGAAAGAGAAGGGCATATTCAAGCTTGTGGACTCCAAAGCGGTGTCTAAATTATGGGGCAGACATAAAAATAAACCTGATATGAACTATGAGACAATGGGAAGAGCACTCAGGTAATGTTAAATATAACAATTTTTTTGTTTTAAGGTTTTTTTGTTTTTGTTTTTTGAACACTAGAAAACGTGCTAGCAGTCTTGATTTATCTTTTCTTTTCCTCTTTTTTTTTTTTTATTTTGTAGGTATTACTATCAGCGGGGCATTTTATCAAAAGTGGAAGGACAAAGACTTGTGTATCAGTTTAAGGAGATGCCCAAAGACATTGTTTTCATAGATGATGACAATATGGACGACAGCATTGATGAAGGAAAAAGAGAATTCCCAGCTGCATCCAATCGCAGCAATTCAAAAGGCAAAGGGACTCCAGTCTCTTCCTCTACTACTGTACCTAAAATCATCAATCTAACCTCAGGACAAGATGCCTTCATGACTGTGCAACAGTCGCCAGACAACATAGCGACAGCCCCTGGGTGTGTATTCTATGATGTGGTAAATGGAGAGAAAAAAAAATGCTTATTAAAAAAATTAAATGGAATCCAGAAAAAATCTCTAAATACATAATAAAAAAAAAAAAAAAAAAAAAAAATATATATATATATATATATATATATAGTGTGTGTGTGTGTATATAAAAAAAAGAAAGAAAATAAAACTGAATTGGGGGAGTATTACATATGGCACTATTGTGGTCCAAATTTTACCACTTAAAATTGCACCTATCACAATGCTTTTTTTGTTGTTTCCAGGACAGTGAGGCTTGCAATGCAAGTTCCTGTACTTATGACAACACAGGGTCAGAAAATCTCCACAGTAACTGTCAACTCTCCCACCGTCCGCTCCCCGATCCTCCCTGCGGCCAACTCAGTTGCTGGGGGTAACAACACAGGCAAAGTGGTTCTCCAGGCCATGCCAACGCTAGTGCCTGCTCAGGGCCAAAGCGGTGAGAGAATCACCTTGCAGCTCATCACCCTTCCCACCATGCCTGGCAAACCCGGCACTCCCATCACTCTGAGCACACTCTCCCCCGTCACCGTGCCTACCAGCAACGCCCAAGTCCTGAGGCTCACCGTCCCCTCCAACATCTCCACGACTGCCTCCACAGCTCCTGTAACTGTTGTGACCTCGCAGCCGGGAGTGACCATGGTGCCAAACGCACAGCCAACGATGTCTTTACAGGATGTGACTATTATTAAGGTTGAAACTCCTGAGGTTTCTGTGGATCAGACAGCTAACATGGCTGCGGAGAACACACCGAGCACACAGATGAACCCCAGGACCACACAGAGCTGAGCAAACATCAAATATCACTGCATTCCCTCACAGGAACCAACCGACACAGATGCAAATAAAACAAGATGTGAGGAGTGGCTGTCTCTTATGTGAAACGCTTGTTCACACTCAACACTATAACCACCGTGTGTAGCCTGAGCCTGGGTTCGACTTTTCTTTCTTAAATATATTCAAATCACGCTTCGTTATAGCATACCATCTGTGCTGTGATGCTTTAGGAACAAACCTCACTTGGTGCTAAAGACTGAGAGGAAGTCACATGGGTAAAGAGAAACTGCCAAGATTTTGATCACCTGGTAATTTGGAGCATAAAATAATCTGTGCATAGACATACAATTCCTGTAGTTAATGATAATAAAACAAACAGCCTTAGATCAGCTTTTTCCTCCTAAATCATTACTAAAAGTAACTGATTATGCTTTGTGTAAATATGAGATTTTGTTTTGCTATTTTGTACCAAGACATTTTTTTTTTACAGTTCAAAGGAAACTGTTTTCTAAAAGACATTCAAATTCCTTTTTTTTATCCGTCATATTCAGACTTTTTAAGTAATTTTCTTTGTGCATTTATCACTGTTTTCTGTATCATGCATTCACTGCTTTGTATTTTGCAGATAATTTTTTTTCACATGTACAAAAAAAGGGAAAGATTGTCTGATACAGTGTATTGAATATTCAATATATGAAGCATATATTTTGTTGTATTCTTACCCTGAAATTGTATCCGAGTAGATTTAAATATAGATAATTATGCAAACAACTGGTTCTTGTTTTTTTGTGTGTGTGGATTGAAATGACTTTTTTTTTATGTGAACTTAAAGATCTTTATCCATTCATTACAAAATGACAAAATCATGGAGTGTAGGAAATTGGTTGTCATGGTGTGAATTTCAGTACAAATTTCTGTCTGTTATGAAGCCATACACAGCCCAAAGAATCTGTACACTCGTGCACACAAACTTTCCCTATACAGTTTGATATTAGATGTTGTACTGTAGAGACTTTATTAGTCTCTGTGGAATTTACTAGGATTACTGGAGAGCTTTACTGTGTTGCTAACTTTAAACACTGCTTTAAATCTGTATTTTTGCTAATTGGCTCAGAGGGATTCGGACCAGAATAGATTGACTAAAGAATGACAATCTTTGCATCCGGATCATTAAGAGATTTCACCATTAAAGGATGTATTTAGAAGACTGCAAGAAGAATATGGTAACAATATAAATCTTGATTAAACTGATATAGAAATAATTGCAGGGTTTAAAATATGAGAGTTTAGTTGGTAATTAAAAAAATTGTCTACACATTGTAACTTTTGGTTAAGCATCTTAAATTTTCCGTGAATATGCGAGACTATTGATTCGTTAGTTTGTTGTTAAAGAGAGAGACCACACAATTTAAATACACAGTGATGTATTTAGAGATTACTTGTCAATGGCAAACATATCAATGATTACCGTGTTACTAAAAGAAAAGAAAAATGTACAGTCAGTATAAATATAAACATCTTTCCACTTGTGGAACCTTTTAATCGAGAATGTGCGTCTTCCTGAGATCATCCTTTAGCACTTAATAAATTACAATATATTGTACAACCTCTGTTTAACAAACAGTGAGCATAATAATTTATCTCCATCGAAGAAAAAAATAAACAAAGAGGTGCATTAAGACCTACATCAGCAGGTAAAAATAAGGCTTATGTGAATAAAATGTGTTACATTCTTTGCAATGATGCAAATAATGCATTCTCACATTCAGACTTGTGCACACATAATCCTAATGTCCTAAGCTGCTCTGAATCCCTATTGGAGAGCACTAATGATTGACAGCTACATGAAACTATGAGGCTTCTGACTAAAGCTAAGGTCACACACCAGTGACAGATGATCAGAAGGATAATGATACGACGGAAGCCGCTCAGGCCCGATCTGCTCTTCGCTTGGTATCTTTAGCACAGCATCCACCTGAAACGCTCTTTCTGAGTACCAAATGTAGTCCAAGGTGGAGCGGCTCTCTCCGCTGGGCCGGATCTTCCAGCTAGTGTAGGGTGGCTCTGTGTTCCCGTCCTCACTTGTACTTGCACTTAGACACTTGTAAGCACTATCTAGCCCCAGAGGAGAAGTCATAAAGCGCCTATACACTTCCTCACTTGGCTCCGCATTAAAATCCCCACATACCACTAACGGAATACCGTCTTTGGTTTCCCCAACTCTAGTCCGGTTTTCATCATCAATCTCCGGGTGCGACTGTGTGGTTAGTTCACAGAGCTGCTGGAGGAGGTGAGCCCCCTGTGCGCTTCGAAACTCCTCCCAGCCGCTCCGCGCTTTCAAGTGTGTTACTGCCACGCAGAAGACTCGACCTGTGAACCTGCAGCGAAGCGTAGCCACGATAGCAACCTGGTTGGTTTTGAGCATCATGGCAGAGAGTCTGAGATGAGCGGTGTGGAGGAGCTGGAAGCGACGGCGGTTGAAGAACAGAGCGCAGCCGTCGGGGCCATTGTTATTGTGAACGTCCAGGCAGGGGGAGCATGGCTTGGGGCAGAAGCTGCTCTGGTAGCCCAAGCTGGCAAGCACAGGCTGGAAGGTGTCAAAGTAGTGGTCCACCTCCTGTAGACACAACACATCTGGCTTGTAGGTTAGGATCTCCTCCAGAATGAGATACTTCCTCTCTGACCAGTTCAACGCCTCCATTGGGCAGCGCACAAAACCATCCTTGCCTTCACCCAGAGCTGCAGATACACAAGAACAACGAAGAACGGTTTACATCACGTTTTGAGCACCGCAGTGAAAGGTGAAGTGTCTTCAGTTTTAGAAACATGAAGGAGGTTTTAAACTGGGGGCTGGAAGTGGGTGCTAGGACTGCCTCATAAATTCAGAAAAAATACAAATGTAAATACCAACACAATATACATGTTTAAATCAATAATTTTGAAATAATTACAGATTTTGACTTCACATTCTTTATAAACACTGTCCAGAATTTTAATATTTTTTCTATATTTTTATGTATACTGCCATTCAAATGTATGTAATCAGTATATTTTTTCTTTTTAATCATTAAATTAATTTCAATTAAATCATTTTTTTAAATTAATACTTTATTCACCAAGGGCACATTCAGCACTGTTTTATTTCAAATAAATGCGTTTCTTCTGAACTTTCTATTCATCAAATAATCCTAAAATGCATCACATTTTCCACATAAATATTAAGCAGCATAATTGATTTCAACATTGACAATAATAAGTGTTCAAATAAGCATATTAGAAGGATTTTTAATTGATCATGTGACACTGATGACTGGAGTAATAGTTGCTGAAAATTCAGCAAAGGAATAACATTTTAAAATGTATGGAAATAAAAACAGACATAATTCATAATATTACTGATTTTACTGTATCATAAAAATACAGCAAAATCAGTAACAAAAAAAACAAAAAAAATGTATTTATTTATTTATTATTATTTTTAACAATGGTGTATATTCATGTACTTAATGCTTTTTGGGAAAAAAAATTTTTTTTTCAGATAATATTTTAATAATTTGCCTTGGTTTACAGTAGAGATCTAAAAGAACATTATTTACTGAGAAAACAATATCATGCTTATTTTATTTACACAGTAAAAATGGGTATTTATACATGCAAATATATTGCTGCCTTTATATTATAGGAAAGTGGCTCCTGTGAATCAACTATGAATCAAACACACAGCAGAAGCAGACAGACTCTGTACCTTGTGCTAAGATGTTCCACTGCATGACGCGGATGGGAGCGCTCTGCAGTGAGCAGGCTCCGGTCATCATGAAGTCTCGGTGCAGTCGAGGAGGCCGGTTCCTCAAAACATCCTCGCATTCACGCAGCAGCGCATCTGGGTCAGCCTGCTCATACTCGTCATCATCAGGATCCACATGCAGGTCTGTCAGCGCAGCGCTGCTCAGAGTCTGGGCCACAGTACTGAAGAGTCTGCTGCTGCTGCCCATCTGACACACTGCACGCACACACGACAAAACAGCTCATACACACTCTGGTATAGCAGTACAAGATTTATAGAACTTTACAGATTCATAATAATTCAGGAATTTATATTAACAAAATCTTAGTATAGTACAGTAGCATAGGGTATATTTTATGTGTGTGTGTGCCTCAGCATCTGTCTGGGCTTGTTTTGAGTCTTCAGAAGAGGGTTAACTAGATATGAATCACCTAATAACATTCTTGCATAAGTGTGTGCAAGTTTCTTGGCTTGTATACCTTTACAGACAATGTTTGATTAGTCTCATTACCCTCTTTAATCTTGATGGACAAAGACTTTTTTATGGTAGTTTACAGCTATGTAAATTATTCATCATGGTAACAGACAATGGGTTAACTGCAGCCATGGAAACTGCTGTGTACTGTGTGTCTTGTCAGCTCAGCCAGACTCACAGACACAACATCGAGAGCAAACAGTGCTGCAGGAAACACCGATCTCCCCATGGAAAGGAAACAGAAACCTTTATTAGACCTGTTTGCACTAGAGTCATCATTACTATAGCTTATACTTGGTGTATATAAACCTTATACTAACTTGTCTTAGACAGGAATAATAACTGCAATCATGTAACTTGTGGAGAAGATTTCTATTACTTTCCTAAGCAACCCAATTTGACTTAACCACTTATAACACCCAGAATACTCTAGCAACTGCACAACCATATCCTAAAAACCCCTCAGAAAACATAAGCAACAATATGAATCAAATAAATATGAAGGCAATAAATGGATCAAAAATAAAGATATTTATGCTGCTAAATTTATGGTTATTTTAAACAGTTATTTTCAATTGTAATACTATTTCACAATATTACTGTATTTTGACCAAGCCTTGGTGAGCTTAAGATGTCTTTCATAAACATTAAAAATGTACATTTAAACAAACACACAATCAAACATTGTTAGAGTAAATCTGATCATCTACATTTTGATTTAAATGTTTATGCCAGACACAAAGCTTTTATTTATTAATCTTACGCATATCATCTGATTCCATCTTGTTCCACCTCCGTCGTCTCCTTTACCTCCTCAAGAATAGCACATCCAAGAACACTACAACCAGTCTCTCTCTTTCTCTTTATATTTAAGGCTTTGGTTATGTAGAAGCAGAAGTGACAAGTAAAGATTTTATTAATGTAATAGTCAGCTGCTGAATACTCAGGGCTGTTCATGGGTAAGGCTAGTCATTGCTTAGTAATCATTTAAACCAACCGCTTCAGTCTTATAAGTCACATCACATGCAACTCTTGTATCAGCATTAAACAATCGTATTTATCAACTTGTCTAAGTAAACTCACCGTCTCTAGACATCCACTAAATAAATCAATGACTGATCAGGATTAATGGCCCGTAACATTTAAGTCTTTTGATCTTAAGAACTTAGATTCACATATTTCTTTTAAAAAATACCTCTAATTATATCCCTTTCCACTGACTTGTCTCCGATGCATGTGATCTAAAGGCACAATACTCTTCGCTTTGACTTTGAGGGAGTCTAGAACTGAGCTTGCACGCTTTCATAAGTGAAGATTCTGGGGCTGCGGATGTGACTGTGTGTGTATCTGTGTGTGTGTGTTCCTACACAAAGGGGTTCCTGAATGAACCAGTGTGTCTGTGCTTCCCCTGCCATTCATTCTGAACAATGACGAGAGGGACCCGATGCATGCCTGCACACACACAGGGTTATGCACACTTCAGCTCTAATTTAATATATGGTTTGAGGAGGAAAGTGTGGCTAATTTGGAATGTAATAAGCTCACAATTTTAAAATTATTAACATTTGTTCATTCATTACATATATCATCATGACTATGAGGACTGGAGCAATGGCTGCTAGAAAATCTGCTTTGCCATCACAGGATTAAATTACATAAAATATATTAAAATAGAAAACAGTTATTTTACCTGCCTTGATGAACATAAGCGACTTCTTTCTTACAGATCCTAAACTAATCATTTTGTGATGAAAATTCATATTAATCAATTGACATTTACCTTGATTAATAAATGCTGTAAGAATATTATTGTTCATTAATACCTAAAATTATATATCTACTGCATTCATAGTTATTGAACTTGAAGTAAAACGAAATTGAACTAAATAAATATTGTAATGAGTGAAGTGACATTCAGCCAAGTATGGTGACCCATTCTCAGAATTTGTGCTCTGCATTTAACCCATCCGAAATGCACACACACAGAGCAGTGAACACACACACACACACTGTGAGCACACACCCGGAGCAGTGGGCAACCATTTATGCTGCGGCGCCCGGGGAGCAGTTGGGGGTTCAGTGTCTTGCTCAAGGGCACCTAAGTCGTGGTATTGTAGGTGGAGAGAGAACTGTACATGCACTCCCCCCACCCACAATTCCTGCCGGCCCGAGACTCAAACTCACAACCCTTCGATTGGGAGTCCGACTCTCTAACCATTAGGCCACGACTTCCCTAATACTTCATATTTGCCTGTTTTGCATAATTCAATCTGGTGATGTAACATTAGGCTTGGTAAAACTATCCCATGTGAGAATTAGTGACCAAATAGCACAAAAGCTATTCTCAGATTAAGAGAAATGCTGACAACTTCATTAGGTGTGAAGATGATGCACACCAACTATAACCTGAAAACTATGTCTAAATGACATTTAATGAGAAGCTTCACCTTGGATAAATACAGACATTTAAGAGGGACATGTCGACACTAGAAGCTAATTAAAGCAACACTATGTAAATGTTGGCGCTCTAGCGGTTAACAGAACTGCATGCATCCCGCGGAAGAACATTCTAACCGGAGCTACTTCTCCAAGTTTATGTCTATGGCGATTCATGCAGGTATGTGTAACTCCGCAGCGGTGACGACCCGAACAGGCTTAAAAAGTCCCCAAAATAATCACTTATTATAAATGTACCGTAGTGATTTGGGATAAGACAAAAAGCCGAGTTGTTAGATTAATTTATTATGTACTGGCTTATTATATACATTTAGGCAAATTTTGAACACAGAAAAAGTTACATAGTGTTGCTTTAATTATTATGGATTTTTCAGTGTTTTCAGATTTTTTAAATACTGCCTTTGGACCATGTCAATATTAAATACTTGGTTGCATCCTTGCTGTGGATATATTTTTGCAGGCATTTACTGTCTGGTAATACCCCAGCGGATACTGGAGCTGCTTTTATTTGCTTATTCAGTTGGACTTACATAACATCACTGTTCCCTGCACTTATCCTGTCCAGGTCAAATTCCCTACAGAAAAGCAGTCCTGCAGGGGATATGTTCACACACAGCTGGAATTACCTTCATTGTACAGGGTTTTATCTGTTCGCTCACTAACAAATCCTTTCCTTGTCATACTTTCATTAGCTGATCACAGGCACATACATACATTTTCTGTCCTCTCTGTTTAATATTACAAGGCAGTTGCACAGATGATGCAGAGGATGAGCTTGATCTATCTAACAAGAGAGCATATTATTTCTCACTCAGATAACCTAGAAAAACTCTGTTCAGTTTGGGAATTGAACTGTTAAGGGGCTGTTTAAAGGATGTACTGTTCACTGACCTTTAGCAGGACTATCAAGTTACCTTAAAGGCACACTAGAACAGATCAAATAGAGAACAACAAACTAACCTGAGCTAACAATATTAAGAAAAACAAAATATAATAATAATGTAACACAATGATAATATATTATATTATTTTCTCAAGACCAAAAGAGTATGAAAATCTTAAGACTCATGGAATTTATATTCTTTTTTTCCACCTTAATCTTAACTAAAACGTTTAAACTATTAAGAATCATTTTTGGTAACTGCGATAAAATATAAATATTAGATGAAGTAGGCTACTAAAGCTACTAAAGCTGAAATGGAAATAAATTCAAGCTGAATATACATTTTTTTTTTAACTAAAGAATGACGAAAGCACATAACTTATACTTAAATGAAAAATATGAAAATAAAGCTCATTCAAAATGAATAATATGATATTAAAATACAACAAATGCATCTGAATAAAGATCATAAAATGCCTTTCACATCAAACAACACAGTTATTGTGGATGTGCTATGGGAAACTGCAATACGTTTCCACACCTCAGAGGATGTGTGACTAATGTACACGAGTCATCTGTGTTACAGCACGAGTGACACCTGACTGATATGATCTCAAATCACATTCTTTACATTTAGACATCAGATTCCCCTCAATCCCTCGCTGCACCACACAACGTTAAACGCCTAGACTGTCTCAAACCAACGCTGATCTTCGAAGGCGCATTCCAAGTCACCATCTGTATTAAAACGGAAAGAATATGCGACGAAATCTTAAATTACCTTGTAAAGAACGGAGCAGAACGGGCGATGAGTTTGACCTTGTTGGAGGAAGATGAACTCGTGAACTCGGAAGACTGCTTTTCTTCAGTGGACCGGGTTTCTTTGGATGTGTCCCCAGCGATGAGAGACAGACCGCGGCCAGGTCTCGGTGAAGCAGCGATGAACAGCGCCGAGCCGGATACATTGTTCTTCTTCGGTCGACAGAAACTGCAGTTTAAACTGATAAAAGACGAATGCCTTTAAGTGTGGCTAAGCAAGAAATAAGCTTACAGACCTATATAAGTCTTGTAAAAGCCATGTTTGACTCTAATAAGACGTGTAGTTGATTTTTTTTATTGTATGGAAAAATGCCGGTAGAAGTTTCATCTTATTCCAGCGTGACACGTCTTGGTGGGGGAGTTCAGTAGATTAGGTTTTCAGGCACTAATAAAATAGCATAATGTATTTAAGTTATTATATATATGAAATATTACGACTACACTTAGGGTTTAAACATTTCAAACTAATCCAAATCATATGTACAAAAATACAAGTAAAGCAACATGTTTTAAAGCGATGTTCACCTACACAACAATTAATGGTTTAGTCCTACGGTCAAAGCACACCCCGTGCTTTTCTGAAGTAAAATCCCGTACAGTGGGAGGAGCTTGGAGCTACTCACGCCAATCAGAGTCGGCCGTTCTAAGAAGAATGTAAATTAGAATATTTCGTCATCATTGACGTACATGTACGATTTTCAGAGCTCATGCTTACTTTCCATATTTGGTGATATGATTTTCTAGTACTATCTTGGTATAAGACGAAATACACTATTATTTTTATTAGAGAACTCTATTATTACTCTATTATTTCTATTAGATAAATCAGTGGATGAACAGGCAGAATTACAGCTTAAATAAAAAGAAAGGCTATCATTCTGCTAAAATATGCACATTTAAATAGCGTGTGTACATGTATTGATATTGCAGTGGGATATGAGGGGCATATTGCAGTATGATACAAATGTAACCGAGCGTTTATGCAGGGTCCGCCTAAACACTTAGTAATAAGAAAACAATAAAACGAGAGACAGTCTGAACTCTTCTTGACTTTATTATTCCTCAGACCAAAAAGAACTTCCCAAAAAACCCGCGACACTCTAGAGTAGAAAAAGTGCGCATGCCCATTGCCTATCTACGGCAAGCCCCGAGGGGATAAATGCATTACACACACACACATATAAAGAGCGCCCGTACATCCAGAATTAGTGCAATATAACAGGATCAAATAAAGTCTGTTACATATGTCCCCCCCTCACAAAATAAACGTCCCCGTTTATGTGCCAGAATAACATTCAGAAACCATAAACATCTGTGTACAATAATACACTAAACAAATTACAGAGCAAATTTTTAACATGGCAACAAGCCAATGAAAGGAACAAAACATTCCCCTTTTATATAGATTTCGTTTTCTCCAACTCATAAAAAAAATATGGAAAGAGAAATATACACATGGTAACTTTTCCTCATTTTTCAACCGCTTGCCCTCCTCTCTCTCTCTCTCTTTTTTATAGAACAAGAGGCACAGCAATAGAGAAAAAAAAAAATTCTTACTAACCCTCACCCATACACAAAAGACATTTCAATACAGAACAAAATCCTTTAAATGACCAGGAGGTCTACGAACTCGCCCAGTCTCAAGAAAATTTGGCTCAGACTCTTTAACTAGACACTGCGAGTCAGACAAAGAACTCAGATCTTTCTGGGGAGAAACAAACTTTGCTTCACCTGAAACTTCAGACCCCAGGAGAATTGACTCAGGCTGCGAGTCTGGAACATCGGACAGTGTCCGAATCTGTGACAAGGAAGAAACAGGTAATGTGTATGGCCGCACCCTATTATAATGCACCACCTGTGCCTTCTTACCAGCATCAAAAGGATTTACAATCCTATAAGTCAGTCCCAGTTCACCACATGAGTCCATGACTTGCACAATTTTATAAGGTCCTGTCCAATGTGGTGCCAGCTTCATGCGACTCTCCACCGGGTTGTGGAGCCACACCATGGCACCTACATCATAAGGCCGGTGACGCAAGCCAACATCATGGTACAGTTTTTGACGGTCGTGGGCTGCCTCACTGTGCATCCGTGCACTGCTAAAGGCAGAGTTCAGTTTTGTCATCAAGGAGGAAACAAACTCAGCATGCGATACCGATAACTGAGAGTCAAGAGCTCGAGAGGGTAACAGCACATCAGCGGGAACACGTGCTTCCCGACCGTGGGTCAAGAAGAAAGGTGTGAAACGAGTGCTTGAGTGAGTGGTAGTATTATAAGCAAATGCCACATGCTTCACATACTCGTCCCATTCCCCACCATAAGTCAACAGTGTCTTAGCCAGTTGATCAATTAGAGTTCGATTAAAGCGTTCAACCATGCCATCTGATTGAGGATGGTATGGCGTGGTGCGAGTCTTTTTAATGTTCAGCAAACGGCAGAGAGTCTGAACCACCTCAGCCTCAAACTGACGACCCTGATCTGAATGCAAAGTCTCTGGAACGCCATGAAGTAGAACATAGTCCTCAAACAGACAATGTGCAACTGTCTGTGCTGACTGATTTGGTAAGGGATACAAGTTGACGAATTTAGTGAAGTAGTCTTCAACAACCAGCACATAACGGTTTCCTTTTGATGTCGCTGGCAGCTCTAAGATGTCCATGGCCACTCTTTCAAATGGCCGCACTGACTGGGATCCACCCATTGGCGCACGGTGCGTTGGAACAGGACTGCGCCGTGTCTGACATGCCTTGCACTGCTCACACCATTCCTTGATGTCTCTGTACATAGAAGGCCAGTAACAAAATTGTCTTGCTCGTTCCCACACACGCTCTGAAGAGAAATGGGCAGAAACTGGGGCTCCATGCAATTGCAAAAGAATGTCAGAAATTAGTGCAGAAGGAACAACAATTTGGACTACAGGTTTACTTGTGAGGGGGCAGCAAACTGAGCGGCATAACAGTCCATCAATGATAGAAAGGTGGTTGAATTCAGTCCAAAGCTTCCGTAAGCACCGAGAAGCTCCTTGTAATTTTCTCCTGGATGGTCTTTGGGAGTGTGCCACCCAGTTCAAAGCAGTCTTAATGTCAGGGTCAGCATTCTGCATAGCTCTAATGTCTGACAAATTGTGGGACAGCGCATTAATGGGAGACATGCCATCTGAATTTACAAGTGAGTCTTCCGCCGTCGCACCACCTGTACAATCTTCGACTTCAGAGGAATGTACAATGTCAATGCTTGTTTGATTAGAACTCACCACATTTACTTGCAGCGCCCCTTCAACACTACCCTCCGCCACGTTTGTGTCAGGTGTCTCAGGGCGGCGAGAAAGCGCATCCGCGTTCTTGTGATGTTGTCCATTCTTGAGTACAATGACCCAATTCAATGGATCAATCTCCAGGATCCATCTCGCTCGTCTCCCTGTTGGGTCATCATCAATGGACAGACGCCGAAGAGCTAAGAGTGGTCGATGATCTGTGATGATGGTAAATGAGGCAAGTCCGATGTAGTGCTTGAATTCCCTTACTGCCCATACAATAGCCCACAACTCACGATCAAATGTGGACCAACGCTTCTGTGTGGCATTCAATGCTCGGCTAGCATATGCCACCACATGTTCGCGCCCATCTCTGTCCTGTGCAAGAACTGCACCGACAGCCAGGTTGGAGGCATCAGTGTAGATTTTAAAGGGCACACTGAAGTCAGGCAATATCACAACAGGCCCAGACGACAGCACATTTTTCAAGAGGTTAAATGATTGGTCGCATGTAGCGTTCCACACAAAGGGCACATTTTTACCAATCAGTTGGTTCAGTGGCGCAGCGAGTTTCGAGAAATTCTTGACAAAACGTCTGTAATAAGAACATAGTCCCAGAAATGCTCTCACTTCAGAAGGAGAACGGGGGACTGGCCAGTTTAAAACTTTCTCTGTGTTCTTGGGGTCGGGCTGAAGACCCTTCCGAGAAACTACATGTCCCAGGAAAACTACATGATCTCTGGCAAGGTGGCATTTTCGTGGGTTCAGTCTCAACCCTGCAGATCGGATTCTCGAAAACACCTCTTTAAGGCTTGACATGTGTTCCTCAAAGGTTTTATTGTAAATCAAAATATCATCGAGGTATACCATGCAGATGTGCCATGGAAGCCCTCTGAGGACCAGCTCCATTAGACGTTGAAATGTAGCTGGGGCGTTGGAAAGGCCCATCGGCATAGATCGCCACTGATAGAGGCCCTGTCCTGTTGTAAAAGCCGTCTTTTCTCGGTCCTCCTCTGCAACTTCCACCTGCCAGTAACCGTTGGAGAAGTCTAATGTGCTGAACCAGGCAGAACCTGCTAGTGCATCCAGTGTGTCATCCACTCGGGGCAGAGGATGAGAATCTTTAATAGTCACACTGTTTAAACGTCTGTAATCCACACAAAAACGCCAAGTGCCACATTTCTTTCTCACCAAAACAACCGGCGATGCCCAGGGACTACAGCTCTCCTCAATCACACCATCTGCAAGCAAATCAGCCACCTGTCTTTCTATTTCAGCACGTTTTTCAGGGGAGGCACGATGTGCACAAAGTTTGATGGGAGCCTGCTCACCAGTTCTTATGTAATGTTTCACCAGCTTACATTTGCCAACATTCTGTTTGGATGAGCTGAAGATGTCATGGAATTCCAACAGCAAGGCTGACAGTGCAGCTTTTTCTGAATCGGAAATAGGTGACTCGTCCAATGATATAGGAGGCGCAGCTGTGGAAGGGGTCACTGCAGCTACATCAACTGGGGCATGAAATAGCTGAACATCAGAATTGTCAACTGAGTATAACTCACCCAGGTGCATCCCTTGTTTCAATAATATGTCGTGTCCAGTAGGATTCAAAATCCGAGCCTTTGTCAGTCCATTGTGAACCCCAGCCAGTGTGTGAGCTACTATAAGACTGGAAGAATCTGCCACATTGGGTTCAAGGTATCCAACAAAGTCACTTGTTGCATGAGCTGCATTAGGTAGACACACTTTGACTGGCACCACTGACTCACTGAGAGGTGGCACATTTATAGTGGTTGCCAGTGACACATTGCAGCATGACGGAACAAGGTCTTTGCTGGTTAGTAGAGGAATCGTGATGTCCCACAGTTGGAGCTTAGCATGGCTGAGGTCCAGTAAGGCATGGTTTTTCAACAGAAAGTCCCAGCCCAGCAACACCGTCTGTGTGGTCTCTCTTAGCACATGAAATACATGCTGCCATGACTCAGTTCCCAGCTGGAATGTTACAGTGATGGTGCCCAGTGTATCCAGCATTTGTCCATTCACTGCATGGGCTGACACATAGTCTTTTCTCAACGGGCGATTACGAAGCGTAGGAATTAACATACGAAAATCTGCACTCATAAGAGACACACTGGAACCAGAGTCGACTAACATTTGAACCTCCATGCCTTCAATAACTCCTCTCACATATGACACTAACAGCTCCTTGGCAGCGTCCGAACTTAAATAATTGTCTTTTGATACAGAATTACAGTCGTCGACATTGTCAATTTGAGGGCCCATAGGAAACATAGCTGGTGTTTGGGCCGCAACATCAGCTACAGTTAGTTTCCCGGCTGATAGCGGCGCTCTTCTCTGTTAGGTGACATGAAACGCACTCCCCGCTTTCTCGAATCATCTTCATAGCTGTTCCATCTGCGAGAACCTGGGCTGGGGCTGCGTCTCGCAGGAGACAAAGGAGAGTGTGAGTTTTTATAGTTACGCATGTCCATACCTGATGTACGCTCATCACAGTGCTGGAATTTCCTCTCAGGTGAGCGGCCTCTCCGAGTGCCATCAAAGACACGTGACTGGCATCCTCGATCCCCCGCAGACACACTGGCACCTTCCATTAAATGGAGAGCGGCTTCCATCCCACTCGTCCATCGCTTTAGAACTCACTCTGGCCTTTAGTTTTTGATTTTCATCACCCAAGCGCCTCATTTCCATTCTCATATCCCTCATTTCCTCAGTCAATCGATCCATAGCTCTGTGCAGCCCTCCATTATCAGTCACAGAATAAACAGCAGCCACTGCTCCTCCATCATTAGCATTTCCTGCCACATTAACAGTCGTGTAATCAGTCTTCATTGCGTCTCTAGCGTTTTCACACCGACCTGCAATTATCACAGCCTCCTCCAAATCCGTTGCTCCTTGTTCATGGCACTTAGCTCTGAGCCCAGGATCCAAACCAGCAAGGAAACGACGAAATTTTTCTTCCCTTTGGGCTCTGTCACCGTATTCAGGAAACGCCTCGTCCACTAATCTGCTGATCTCTGCTGCATACACCTCCAAACTTTCCTGCGGCGCATGAGGGCGGGCTGATAGGCTGGCTCTGAAACGATCCATGAACTGCCGCTGTCCGAAAGCTTCCTTGAGTCGTTCTTTGGTCGCTGTATAATCAGCCTGAACAGTATGAGGAAGGCTGTCCCACAAAAGAAATGCTGCACTGCTCAGCCGCGTTGGTAGAATACGCGCCAGTTCATAATTATAGGACGCAGCGCCATCTCCCTCTGTGAGTGCTCTGACTGCGACCTCGAACTGCCGTGCCCAACAGAAAAAGCTCTGCTTCTCGTCACCGGAGAACGGCGGCGGTAACTCAATTCTCACGTGTCTGTTAATCTTGTCGCGGTTCTGTCTCGAATATAAATCATCCTCGTCTTTACACCACATGATGGCCGCGACAAAGTCGAACCCGCGTGTGCTAACTCCACCTAGAACTTTGGACTATAAACTAACTAGTTAAACACTCGCCGTAACACTGAACCACGTAAATGCGAACAAAACAAAACCGCTGCCACCAATGTAACCGAGCGTTTATGCAGGGTCCGCCTAAACACTTAGTAATAAGAAAACAATAAAACGAGAGACAGTCTGAACTCTTCTTGACTTTATTATTCCTCACACCAAAAAGAACTTCCCAAAAAACCCGCGACACTCTAGAGTAGAAAAAGTGCGCATGCCCATTGCCTATCTACGGCAAGCCCCGAGGGGATAAATGCATTACACACACACACATATAAAGAGCGCCCGTACATCCAGAATTAGTGCAATATAACAGGATCAAATAAAGTCTGTTACACAAATATCGCATAAGCATACAGTCGTGGCCAAATGTTTTGAGAATTACATAAATATTGGAAATTGAAAAAGTTGCTGCTTAAGTTTTTATAATAGCAATTTGCATATACTCCAGAATGTTATAAAGAGTGATCAGATGAATTGCATAGTCCTTCTTTGCCTTGAAAATTAACTTAATCCCAAAAAAAACCTTTCCACTGCATTTCATTGCTGTCATTAAAGGACCTGCTGAGATCATTTCAGTAATCGTCTTGTTAACTCAGGTGAGAATGTTGAGGAGCACAAGGCTGGAGATCATTATGTCAGGCTGATTGGGTTAGAATGGCAGACTTGACATGTTAAAAGGAGGGTGATGCTTGAAATCATTGTTCTTCCATTGTTAACCATGGTGACCTGCAAAGAAACGCATGCAGCCATCATTGCGTTGCATAAAAATGGCTTCACAGGCAAGGATATTGTGGCTACTAAGATTGCACCTAAATCAACAATTTATAGGATCATCAAGAACTTCAAGGAAAGAGTTTCAATTCTTGTAAAGAAGGCTTCAGGGCGTCCAAGAAAGTCCAGCAAGTGTCAGGATCGTCTCCTAAAGAGGATTCAGCTGCGGGATCGGAGTGCCACCAGTGCAGAGCTTGCTCAGGAATGGCAGCAGGCAGGTGTGAGCGCATCTACACTAGCAAAGAAGCCACTTCTCTCCAAAAAAACATCAGGGACAGATTGATCTTCTGCAGAAAGTATAGTGAACTGCTGAGGACTGGGGCAAAGTCATATTCTCCGATGAAACCCCTTTCCTATTGTTTGGGGCATCTGGAAAAAGGCTTGTCCGTAGAAGAAAAGGTGAGCGCTACCATCAGTCCTGTGTCATGCCAACAGTAAAGCATCCTGACACCATTCATGTGTGGGGTTGCTTCTCATCCAAGGGAGTGGGCTCACTCACAATTCTGCCCAAAAACACAGCCATGAATAAAGAATGGTACCAAAACACCCTCCAACAGCAACTTCTTCCAACAATCCAACAACAGTTTGGTGAAGAACAATGCATTTTCCAGCACGATGGAGCACCGTGCCATAAGGCAAAAGTGATAACTAAGTGGCTCGTGGACCAGAATGTTGAAAGTTTGGGTCCATGGCCTGGAAACTCCCCAGATCTTAATCCCATTGAGAACTTGTGGTCAATCCTCAAGAGGCGGGTGGACAAACAAATACCCCCTAATTTTGACAAACTCCAAGAAGTGATTATGAAAGAATGGGTTGCTATCAGTCAGGATTTGGCCCAGAAGTTGATTGAGAGCATGCCCAGTCGAATTGCAGAGGTCCTGAAAAAGAAGGGCTTACACTGCAAATACTGACTCTTTGCATAAATG
Organism: Carassius carassius; assembly: GCF_963082965.1. Lineage (NCBI taxonomy): Eukaryota > Metazoa > Chordata > Actinopteri > Cypriniformes > Cyprinidae > Carassius > Carassius carassius. The sequence continues at coordinate 14,240,733 of NC_081783.1, read as the reverse complement.
TCATGTAATTGTCGATGAAAGCCTTTGAAACGTATGAAGTGCTTGTAATTATATTTCAGTACATCACAGAAACAACTGAAACAAAGATCTAAAAGCAGTTTAGCAGCAAACTTTTTGAAAACTAATATTTATGTAATTCTCAAAAATTTTAGCCACGACTGTAGTATCATTACTTAACCTTTACTGATCACAAGAGTGATCACAGGCTCAACAACTGCTCTACTGTTTGGGTACATAGTGGTTTTGCCCATGAACCTGTTATGATTAGATTATTGTAGCAGCATGGCTGGCTGCTATTTTTGGACAAAATTATACTTCAAAAGGAGGGTTACCCAAATCTCCACTGACAAGGTCTACTGAACCTTTGAATTGTAGTAGAATACAAGATCACATGATGTGAATAGTAAATAAACAATAGAAATCATTAACAGATCAGTCTTGTAAGAGTTCAAAGGTCATGTGTATCTAACATCATATTGTACATGTGGCTAAAAGTCCCTTTGGGTACAAGGTTTTTCTCACTTTTAGGGGCCTAAGACCTAGGTCAAAATTGCAGAATACTTGTAGTAAGAAAAAATTGTTTTTCATAATATAAGGAATAATTAGGGTCTTGACAACTCATGTTTTTTGATACTTAATCAATAATGATTTATTTCTTATAAGTCTGGTATTGCTTCCACACGTCCCATGTCTTGTTTTGCTCTAATACTGATGTGGTGGATCTGTAAAGGGTTATTGGGGCTGTATGATAAAATATAAAACAAATAGAAAGTTCAATCAGGATGACCCAGAACTGGTCATATTGGGGCCATATGATAAAATGAATATATAAGAAATGTGAAATTCAATCAGGATGATCCAGAATTAGTCATCATATTTGCCTCATTTGGAGCAGCCTGATCAGCAAAAATGAGAAAACCTGTGAAAAGGCTGTCAGTCCAGAACGGATCAAAGAAGAGTCCATTTTGTTCTGAATAAAAGATCTGAAGCCAGACCTGATCTCCTTTCTGCAATCTAAGTATTGTTGATCCTGAGGCCACGTCATAGTTTCCTGTGTTGGCATCAAAAGTTTTGATCTTGTACTGGCCATTGTGGACAAGTCCGATCGCCAGATGTTTATTAGCCAACGTGATGTCATATGTGAAGTAATACACACCAGGAATCACACAGTTAAACTTGCCACTGGTGGCATTGTAATGACCACCCTCATTCATTAAAATCCTGTTAAAGCGAATGGGCGTGTGTTCCTTGGGATAGCTCTTGGTTACTGCTACTGAGAAAGCAGATCGTGCCTCTGCTCCACAATCACAACCACCAGGAGCACCGGTTTCCCCCACATCACCCATCTCTCCTTTTATCCCAGCGACTCCAGACACACCACGTGCCCCTCGCACCCCCTTAAGGCCCCTTGGCCCTGCCTTCCCAACAAGCCCTGGACGTCCTTGTGGTCCATGTTTTCCAGAGTTCCCAGGACGGCCCTGTTCCCCTAACATTTGAGAAGAGAATTTGCAAATGTCTTCATTTATTTTGCAGACTGATTTTATCAGGTATTATGGAAAAAAACCTCACCTATTTTATTTTCATTGTTTGTCCAAGTGTGATATCATATTTCATATATTTTTTTTATACTTTTATATATTTTTAATGTGACCTTGAGCTATAAACAAATACAGATAAAAAACGATATCAATTATAAACCAAAATAAAAAATTCATCAGATAAAAAAATATACATATTTTTACAGAATAATATAATTCTTTATAGAAATTATATATATTTGAACACTTTGTTAAAAAATGTTATTTTTCATTAAAGGCATTATAACCATAACAGACATGATCATGTGTTGTACCTTTCTCTCCCTTCTGTCCCTTGTCACCATCCTTCCCATCCTGGCCATCAATACCTGGCATCCCCATTTTGCCTACGTTACCACTGGGACCTGCTGCACCTGGACTCCCTGGAGGACCCTGAGGGCCTGGCAAACTGCAACTAAGCTGTGATGAATGGATGGTGAAGTTGCGTCCCTTCTTGGATGAGTCTACAGTCAACGCAGAGAACAGCGACAGCAGGCAAACAGCCAGCAGTAGCTGATGCATGATGCAGCTGTGCCTGCAAACAAGAGCAGACAGGGCCAGATTTTTGTTGTGGGGAATTTCCATGGATTTCCTGTATATACATAGTCATGCACAGAAACAAGCACCATAAATCACATTATATACATGCAGGTTGTAAATAATACAGGTTGTAACTTGACTTATTAGTGAACAGTTTTATTTAGGTAGTAAATGTAAATAACAGACTACAGAACACAATTATACAACAAATACAAAGCATGCATTACACAAAATCCTCACCAGAGGAATGAGATCGCAGTTTCAACACAAAGTTCCAGCAGCTCTTTTGGCAAAAGCGCAGCCAAAAGCGGAGAATATAAACAAGATTGTGAATCGATTTGTATCTTACATGTCCTCCACACAACTTTGCAAGCATCCACCCAGTTTTAGCACAGACATGCTCTGCCAGATACTTCATCCATGATGTAATTGAACGAACTGGGGGAGGGGATTCATTTGAAAATTGTCAGACTATTATATTATAGTTCTGCAGCCCAAAAATCAATAAAAGTAGCTTATGATTATATTATACTGAACTATAAAAAAACAGGCATGTAAAATGTGCTTGTTTAAATCAAAGACTCTAAACACTTCTGAGTATTTGCAATGATTTGGATTACATGTTGCTCAGAAAGCGTAACAAAACCAAACATAGCCATGTTCAGGTTTAAATATGTTTAATGTCAATCACTGGTCAAGTTATCTTCATTATGAATCCATTTAAATACCTTGGAAAGGGTGAATGGAACATATCTGTTAAATCAAAACAGATGATTCACCAAACATAACCCATTTGTAATTTACTGGCCAGTTTATAATTAAAAGATGTTATGTTTATGTACGGTCAAAATAAAAATAACACATTAGGAAAATCTGATTTATTTTCTACTGTAATCCACATAGATTTATAATAATAAAAAAGATGTGGAAACAGACTTTCAGGTGTTAATAATATTGGATGTTTCTCATTATTAACTCAACCACAGTGGTCTTTTTGTAACACATAGACTATGAGATCTCTGTGGTTGGTGACAAAAGACATTTATGTTTTCATTCACTGCCCCAGGAAAGAGGCCATGGGGTCATCTGGTCGGCAGCGTTTCATGCGGAAGGCTTCCATCTCCTCCTCTGTGGGTTCACGCACTTCCTTTAGGCTGCTGTACGGTCGCTTCCTCTCATCGAGCTGCATTATTTCAGCCACCTGCCTCAGCCTCTGCTCCTCTGCACTCAAAGCCTGCACAGAAAACACAGCATTTTCTTTTAAAATAGGCTTTATAGAGCACCTTGTGTGGCAGGAACAGTTCACCTACCTTCTTCAGCCTTTCTTTCTTTTTTGCTTCATCTTCCTCATCACTGCTGTCAGAATCTCTCTGTTTCTTGCTCTTTTTCTTCTTCTTCTTATCTTTCATTTTATCCTGGTGCATCTGTGAATAAAAAACATTAGTAAAATACAATCATCTTCCTACCATGTTCTTCCATTGGAACTAGATGACAAAAAGAAGTCAGCCGTTAATGTACCTGTAAAAGAGTCTTTGGCTCTTTACTCATTTCGGCCTCCTCTACATCATCTTCAAACGGAACGCAAGAATTGCTCTGAAAGAATAAGCAGAAAACGTGTTTTTAGAGCAGATTTGTGTTGGATAAATATAAAAATGTTAGCTTTTAATAATAGTAAGACAAAACAAATGCTTTGATGCATAAAAGGATACATTTGATACTCACCATCACTTTCTTGCCAGCTTCTCCTGTACAGTAACTTTGCTTCACCATCGAGTGGCAGCACTTGTAACCCCAATGGCCATCTTTCCAATACGATCCCCAGATACACTGCAAAAGCCGAAGGAAAAAAGCTTTAGCATCCTGATCTCCTTTAGCATTTTTAGCATCATTGCTATGTAACTGGTCCAGTTATGTAACGTTTCCAGTATTGTCAGATAACTTACCGTGTGGTTATTAATGAGCACATCCTCCTCGTATTTGGAACAGGCCACAGCCTTCTCCTGTCCTTTCAACACTGCCCCGTGACGGGAATACTCCACATACTCCTCTGTCTGAGCCAGCAGAAGCTCTCGTGGAGGGGCGTCCAAGTGTTCCTGCCCACCATACTGCAGAGAGGTGCGACATGAAGCCATCAGCACACCAAGGGGAAGCTATGTGTAAAAACAAAAAGGAGATTCTAAACTGTACCTTTTCCAAAATACTCTCTTTCTGTTTCTCTTTGAAATCGTCCTTTTTGACTTTGTAGGACTGATGGAGAAGCTCCAACTTGGTTGGATCTGCCTGGAGGTGAACTTCAGATCCCTTTTCATATGCTTCCCATGCAAAGACTATGGAGGAAACACACAAAATGTCAGGCCAATAGAAACAGAGTCTGGAATCTACATTCTACATCAGGTAGAGAGGAATTTATGCACGAGTTGACAAATACGCACGTTGTGTCTGGGCCATGGAAATGGTGTCTCCAGAGTAGCGCACAAAGTTGTCTCCAGCGTAGCCCACCCTGCCAAACCAAACACATGATTTAGAGATCAGGCAGAGACAACTACAGAAAGAGACACTCAAAGACCCCTTACAACACTTAGTGATGTATTGTTTCAGCTTGCAGTTTAATAAGCTAGACAGTGGCATTTTTGGCATTTAGCAGATTTTGCATCCAAAGCAATTTACAAACAAATATTTAATTAGATCAAGTTGTGCCTTAGTGGTGAACAGTGTGTTGTGAACTCAGTAACCTAATACACAATCTGCAAGCTTTCTGTAAGAAGCATTTCAGTTCCCTAACATGTCCCTTGATTTCATGCACAGAAGTAGAGAAATGCTCCTACTCTTCTGGAATCTTTCCAGTGTTGGAGTATGGGTTCTCCCTCATGGCTCGAGTCTTGGGATCATAGTAAGCTGAATTTGGATCCAGATTTCTGAGGTACTGTAAAATAAGACAGTTGGGAAAATCATGATTCAGCACACTGTGGTGAAAATATTAATGTTTAATCATATGCGACTATGTGACGAGTGGGGCGGGGCCGAGGGACATGGGAGCGAGGCCGGGGGAGTGATTGGAGATGAACTACACCTGTTCGACCCACCGGTCTCGAGGCCCATGGAGGAGATGGAAGGATATAAAACTGGAGCGACGACAGTGAAGGACGAGAGAGGACCAGGCCTGGGCTTTTAGTTGTGTTTTGGTTTTTATTTTATGCGCACCAGTCGTCCGTGAGGGGCTGGTGCGCTGTTTTGTGTTTATTTTGTTATTAAAATGTTTTTGATTGTCCGCCGGTTCCCGCCTCCTTCTTCCGGATGAATAGGAAGGTTTATCGTTACAGTGGTGCCGAAGCCCGGGAGAAGGAGGGACGCGCTGCTGAAGATCCCTCGCCGCTGTGGTGAATCCGCGGTGCCAACGAGCTGGCGAGGAGTGTGCCGCCATGGACGCTCGAGGCGGTGGGCTGGAGCGAGTTGCCGGGGACGGGCGAGCTCGCTACCGGCCGCCCACGATGTGGAGAGACGGCTGCCGTCCGTGAGGGAGCGGAGGAGTCGGCGCCGTTCGCCAGGTGGCCGGAGCCTGCTGCCATCCGCCGGAACGGGGAGGAGCAGGGAACGGGGGACTCCTGCCGGCTGCCCAAAACCGGAGGAGCCGTCGCCGTCCACCGGGCGGCGGAGGAGTGTCGTGCCGTCCGCCGAGGGCCGTCCAGTGCCACCGCCAGGCACCGCGGAGGAGATCGCCCAGCTGGTGGAGGGCCGAGCAGCGGTGCGTCTGGGAACCGGATTTTTTTTTTTTTTTTTCTTTTTTTCCTCTCTCCCCTCTCTCGTCTCTGTCGCTCCTCCTTCCATCTCCTTTTCTCTCGCCTCGTCTGTCCTACCCCCAGGTTCCCGCAGGTCCCCGTGAGCGGCCCTCCCGGAGGGAGGGAGGGGGGGAGTAGAGCGCAGTCTCGGGAGTACCCCCCGGCCTGCGAGGGGCGATGGGGGTATGTGACGAGTGGGGCGGGGCCGAGGGACATGGGAGCGAGGCCGGGGGAGTGATTGGAGATGAACTACACCTGTTCGACCCGCCGGTCTCGAGGCCCATGGAGGAGATGGAAGGATATAAAACTGGAGCGACGACAGTGAAGGACGAGAGAGGACCAGGCCTGGGCTTTTAGTTGTGTTTTGGTTTTTATTTTATGCGCACCAGTCGTCCGTGAGGGGCTGGTGCGCTGTTTTGTGTTTATTTTGTTATTAAAATGTTTTTGATTGTCCGCCGGTTCCCGCCTCCTTCTTCCGGATGAATAGGAAGGTTTATCGTTACAGACTACTAATCCTGATGATAAGAACACAATACTCTTCTAATTGATCATATTAATGGGACTTATTTATGGGATAAATAAATAATGTTTCATGCAATTCTGAAAAAAAAAAACAATAAAAAAAAAAAAATTAAGAAAAACAGTAAAAAACAAAACAAAAGTAGTGTCATGCCTTTAATTAACATTCATTGGTTAGCAAAATGTCATGTTATTTTTACCTTAGCGATGTCCTCCCGTATTCTCAGGTTTCTAACTGTGATTCGTCTCTTGGAATCAAAATTTTGTCCAGGCATGTCAAAGTCATCAACATATTTGTCGTCATCCTCATCTTCACTGCTGTGGTCCTGGAAAAGATGAGGAAGAAAGTGTAAATGAGTGAAATGGCTTTATGATTTTTTGTTTTATTTTATTATAATACACAAAGTACATAAAAATGCATCTGAATTCACCTGTGCTGCGTCATCATCAAGATGCTTCCTTGAATTCTGGATACAAGACAAAATATTTGGTTAAACAAAAGTAGTAAATAAAAGCTTGTGACAAATATACAGTAGCTATAAAGGGAATGTGGAAAAACTATTTAATTTGGAATACTTACAGCTTGATCCATTAGTTTACCAGAAGCTAACTCCTCCTGGAGTTTCTGAGCTTTGAGAGTGCGCTTGGCCTGTTATGAAAAACATTCATAATTTAGAGATCCTTCCAACAAAATGTATGACAACGCTCACATGATAAAAAAAAAAAAAAAGTATTTTCTGAGAATAAAACTTAACGGAGTGTGTTCTATCAGTACAATAAAATAAACAGAAATACACTAAAGTATCCAACAACATGACTTACCAGATCAACTTTTGAATATTCCTCTACAATGCGCATGTGCTCATCCGGATCGTACCCATTCCAGCGATCTCTCTTTCCATCGTAATCCATTGAGAGCTGAATCTGTTGGTGCTCATCTGGTGCCATGCCTGTGCCAGAATACTTCGCTCCAACTTTTCGGGGTCTCTGTTAAAGACATTTTTGCACAAACTTTAACCAAAATTCAAAATGAAAGTTTTTATTTCAAACATCAATACAGTTTGAGGTAAAAATTATCAATTTAGCTTAAAGAAGTCTCTTGTGCTATAATCATGAAAAAAAAAAGGAATATTGTGATTTTTTTTTTTTTTACAAGTTGAAAGTGTCTTAATTCAAAGTTTGTTAAAATTGTAGTTTACTCCTGTGATGCAGAAGCTGAATCAGCAGCCATTACTTCAGTGAAGTCTTCAGTGTCAAATGATCCTTCAGAAACCTTCCTATTATGACTTGGTGCTCAAAAAACATGTCTTAATATTACCAATCTTAATAAAAACAGTTAATAATTTTTATGGAAACCGTGACACTTTTTTGTCTGGATTCTTTTTGAGGAACAAAAAGTTGAAAAGAACAGCAAATATTTCAAATGGATCACACATGTGCTGTGCCTTGTTTACAAGCAGAGGAAAGCAATGTGCATGCGTTGATAATGGCAGAGGGCTATTCCGCAGGAAACTGTTGAATAAAGTCATTATTTTTGTTTTCTTTGCACACAAAAACTATTCTCGTAGCTTTGTTAAATTACTGTTGAACCACTGATGTCACATGGACTGTTTTAACAATGTCCTTTATACGTTTTCAGACCTTGAACTTGGTAGGACCATTGCTGTCTATGGAGGGTCAGACAGCTCTTGGATTTCATCAAAAATATCTTAAATTGTGTTGTGAAGATGGACGAAGGTCTTACACGTTTGGAACGACATGATGGTGAGGAATTAATGACAGAATTTATTGTAATTTTTGGGTGAACTATCCCTTTAAGAAAGATTTTTACCAACATATACTAACATCATCACAACACCACATTATTAAATATTTACCTCCAAACAGTCTTTCTTCTTATGTGTCATGGCTCCACAGTTTTCACATGCTCCTTTTCTGAATTTTGTGGTAACTGATTTCTAATAGACAGGGAATAAGAAAGAGTTTTAGACACTGAATCTCATTTTTATTAATAATTCATGGATATTTGGGTAGAGGGAGTGGCAGTGCTTACTTCTTGTACACCTCTTTTATACCAATCTCCGATGGGTGCAAACTGTTTCTGATTCTCTTCCTGGGGTCTCTGGTGCTTAAGGGTGGGTCTCTTTGATGGGTCGATGTACCAAGGGACAGATGAGATGTACTGGGGAATATGAGGGTTGATATCCCTGGTAACAAAATTTTACAGTCAGGGGAAACGTTACAGCACATATGACAATAACCAAATCACTTTAATAATAATAAAAAAAAACCTACTTCCCCTCCTCGTCAACTTCAGCTGGGGCATTTCCTAATTTTCTCTGTTCTTCCAGCTCTTTCTTCTTCCTCCAGTCTTCTCGGGTCATTTTCTTCGGCTCTTCGAGATCTACGATCCCCTCCGATGGTTTACTCTCCTCCTCCTTCGACATGATCTTCAGCTGCACCTACAAACACAGAGATCACGATCCGTGATTAAAGGCATCAGTTCGAAATAAATGAGCTCTGAAAAAAAGAAAAAACTCCAGATCACACACACAGAAATCTAAAGATAAAATCCGCAGTGACAGAGAGTAGAGATTCATAACACATACACCAGACGGTTACAAATACGGTAATATTTACAGCAGCTTTTGTATTTGACGTTGATTTAACTTGGAAGATAATAGACAATATTGCTCATACGTTCGTTTTAAGTCAATAAGTTATTTATTTACCTGCTGTTTAATCAAACTACACCTTGATCAGCCGGACGCTCGCGAGTTGTGTGTACAAGTGTATTACATGCGCACTTCCGGTTGACGTCTTCTTCGCTGTGAAGTGCTGCATCTGTGTTCCTGTCTGTGAGACGCCCTCAGCTGGACTGAAGTATTACTGACCCTCACAGACTCCTCTAATGAACTCATAGAATGAACTGAGCAGTGCAGAAACCTGTTTGAGGAAGTTTAACATTTTCACACGGTGCTATTTTTTCTTCTTAATTAAAAATGCTATAAGGGTATAAAAAGACTGCTTTTTCTCCTCGATGGATGCGGTTGTGGATCGTGGGGTTTAAAATAGAGGAGGCACACTAATTGTATTGGTCTGGGGATCCCTGCCGATTGTTATTATTTTCTTAACCACTTTAAAATTGATTTTTGGTGGCTTTTAGTCAGAAAACGTAAAGAAAATATATATTAAATATCGCTACTCATCATAAATACTTGGTAAATTATCAAATAATCAGCCCAGCCGATTATTTACGTCTCTGATATGATTGGTTTGAAGGGAGGCTATAAGGGAGGCTAGCCTCTTCTATGATGTTCCTTTTCTCAACACTCCTTAGCGCTGAAAGTGAACACTCGATGCTGATTGGCTATTTTTTTTTTTAACAACGGAGGCACGAGCATAGGGCACGAGAGCTCATCTCTCCCCTCCCCTCCCCTTCTCTTTCATTTAGCGGTTGTAATTACATCAGCAGATTCGGCACATTCGAGATAGAAAAGCGGAGCTTTCACGTAACTGTGAAATTACAAACAAAAATATATAAATTCTGAGACATGAACTGAAATTAATAGTTTTTTTTAAATCAATTTTATTAATATTAAATCGTCCTAATCTTCACCTCAAAAATTTGGGGAAGCTGTGCCTCCCCCGACGAGACGCCACTGCATGCATGTAAGAAAAGCCTATACCTAATTACACTTTCCTTTATCTTGAAAGGATTCAGCATATTAGTGACCTGGCACATACTTTTATCCAAAGCTAGATACAAATGAGGAATCACAGTATGGGTACTGATGTGATTGACACACTGAAACACAGAAGAAGAAAACTTTTGGTTAAATTTTTGGTAGATCTGAGGTCTTTTTTTTTTCTTTTTTTTTTTTAGATGAGAGTGAGTTAAAATTATTACTAGAAGCTCAAAACATGTTTGTCACATACACATAGGCTACTCAAATAGTACGTTTTTTCATTGTTCAAAGGAATATAATGGTATACCATAATGCTTAATAGTATTCACAATAGTTTCTCATACTTGTGAATAACAGTGAATCAACAAGGCTGTGAACTCATTAGGACAATGCAGAGATGGCACTTTGTTAACTCAGTACTAAACTCTCCCAGCAGCATGACACTGAGGACTATCTAAAAAAATAACTCTGAAACTCTGTCGGACCGAGATAGGAAATTGTGAGCTGTAGACTAGGGGCTAATATCATTGTCTGGTATGACAATGATAGACAGTGGTTTCCTGAGCTGTTACTCGTATGAGATGGCAGAAATTCAGACACCCTGTTAAGTAATAAGTGTTTTATGAAGACAAAAAAAATCATTACAGTAAGATATTTTTTTTAAATATCGGAAATCATTCATTTTGTCATATTTTCATGTTAGACACTTATTCTATTGAGTGTAATGATTAGATGCGTTAAACATGTTGTGGAAAACATCCATGTTTCGATTCAAATGCTAAATGATGACTCATTGGAAGCAAAGAAAAGAAAGGGACTGTTGCTGTGCAGTGCTAACACTGAACTCTTATCGGTTTCCTCCATTTGTAGCTTCAGGAATGTTTTGTTTTTCTCTGTAAGTTGCCGTTTCGTGCTTAGAGAGCCTCGTGGCCGCCGGTGAGTTTGTGGAAGAGCTCCTCGTTCAGTGTGTCACTTTGCTGTCGTGCACGTGTGGACAAGAAGATGTATCCTCCAATGTACTCATGCACAACCTTACAGTCTGCGTTCACACAGCCGAATGCTATGTTAATGTTTCCGTCGAATTCAATCGCCACCTAGAAAAGAGACAGGTGTTGATGATGTGAATGACTGAATGAAACCAGTGTATTATATAAGATAAACAGAAAACATATCTAGTCTCCTTCATTTACATTAAATGCATCAGTTACCAGAGATGGGACCAAGTCACACATGTGCAAGTCTCAAGTAAGTCTCAAGTCTTAACCTTCAAGTCTCAAGTAAGTCCCAAGTATTTTTTTCTTGGGCAAGTCAAGTCAAGTCAAGTCAAGTCACAAGCTATGTCAAGTCAAGTCAAGTCAAGTCCTGTAGTAAGTCAAGTCCAAGTCAAGTCACCTTAATATTGTTATTTTACCTGCAGAATCTGATCTTAATAAAGTTAAAAGACAAGATATAAGTAACTGTCAGTAAATTAAAATAATTTGGATTTGCATTGTAAATACTCATGTTCAGTAAAATACATCATGGAATCAAACAAAATTGTAACTTCATAAAATTATTAATTTTTCACTTCTGCCAACAGTGTTTGAAAGGTTTTACATTTTCAACATTGAGTCCATAAAACAAATAACAGCTAAACATCCAACAGACTCCTCTCTGAACACCTCTCTCTCTCTCTCTCTCAAACACAGTTTACATACAAACTTAAACTTTGTTACATTTCTCCTCTCTCTCTCTCTCTCTCTCTCTCTCTCACACACACACACACACACACTCTTTCTCAAAGTATAGAATATGAATATGACGTTTTTTCAGTTGTTTCACACTTTTTTGTTATCTACAGTACAGACCGAAAGTTTGGACACACCTTTTCATTCAAAGAGTTTTCTTTATTTTCATGACTATGGAAATTGTAGAGTCACACTGAAGGCATCAAAACTATGAATTAACACATGTGGAATTATATACATAACAAAAAAGTGTGAAACAACTGAAAATATGTCATATTCTAGGTTCTTCAAGGTAGCCACCTTTTGCTTTGATTACTGCTTTGCACACTCTTGGCATTCTCTTGATGAGCTTCAAGAGGTAGTCACCTGAAATGGTCTTCCAACAGTCTTGAAGGAGTTCCCCGAGAGATGCTTAGCACTTGTTGGCCCTTTTGCCTTCTGTCTGCGGTACAGCTCACCCCTAAACCATCTCGATTGGGTTCAGGTCCGGTGACTGTGGAGGCCAGGTCATCTGGCGCAGCACCCCATCAATCTCCTTCTTGCTCAAATAGCCCTTGATGCCTTTTGGTCTGTACTGTATATATATATATATATGTGTGTGTGTATATATATATATACACACACAGATATGGGAACGGCCCCTAATGATCCGCTAGCAGGCCGTCAAAAAAACGCATTCCAGGGTCGGCGCTAGGGCTGGGCTAAGGGGGCTTAAGCCCCGAATATTTTGTTACCTTGTCTTTCTCATAGAGCAAAACAATTAATCAGAAAAACAAATGTGAATAAGACTACAGCTGCCGCGATTACCTAATCATGAGAAGTGCATATTACAGTTTTATATATATATATGTACACATATATATATATGTACACATATATATATATATATATATATATATATATATATATATATATATATATATATATATATATATATATATATGTACACATATATATATATATATATATACATATATATATATATATACATATACCTGATCCAGTCATGACAACGCTATTCCTATGCGCTATTTTCAGCCTGCGCTCCAGCTGAGTAATCAACTTTATTTTTACAAATAATTTATATATTGTATATTCAAACTGAAATCATGATGTGATTAACACTCAAGTCATTCAAGTCATCGTGTCTCAAGTCAAGTCAAGTCCCGAGTCTTTAACTTCAAAGTCCGAGTCAAGTCTCAAGTATTTTATCTTTTGTCAAGTCAAGTCACAAGTCATAAAAATAGCGACTCGAGTCGACTCGAGTCCAAGTCACCAAGTCACAAGTCCCCATGTCTGTCAGTTACTATCATTATTGAAACCTACCTGTCGTATGTCCCAATTAACATTCCACTGTCTCATATTACTATAACGCCACGTCTTCACCACATCTCCGACCCCCAGGTCTATACGGATCAGACGGTTGTTAGCGATGCCCAGAACTTCGTCTTTACGACTGCCCTTAAACCTAAGAAATGATTGTATTGTGAAACTGGGTTACCTTAGATGACTATTATAAGATAAATCTTTTGTGTTGCCACATACCACAGCATACTCATACAAACTTGTTTAAAATCATGAGCTGACCATGTTTTTGTGCTTCTAAAGTTAGTCTATTCACCTGACCATGAAGTAGGAAATTCCAAAATCAGGCAAAGCTTGCCAGATCTGCAGGAACTTCAAGATGGCAGACGTCAAAGAGAGCTGGGCGACATTCTGATAGGCCTCCAGGATACGAGGGGTTAACTGAAAAGTACAAGAGTAGATGAAGGCTACACAAACACTGAAGAGATGAAGTGAAACAAAGACTGCTATACATTGTACAAGATGAAATGACTGGCAGGTTTCATGGTCACTCTACCTGTTTGGGCTTGTATTTCTTCTGGTATCTCGGTGAGACGAGGCTGTGTGTGTTGATGCTGTCATCGGTTTGTGCCGTGGGAGCTGCAGAGCTGGAACGCTGCATTGAAAGGAACGTCTGGATGTTCTGTACCTCACTTTGATACGAGCTGTCCAATAACGTCAGGCCTTTGGATGCCAGCTTACAGGCGGCCATCCACTGAGAATACTGCTTCTCCTGATTCAGTGGGGGGTAGATTCGATTAGATTTTTGAAATAAATACAGTTTGTTTTAATCTTTACAAGTACACAACCATTCAAAAGTTTGGGGTCAGAAAGTTGTCTATATCAAATAAATGCTGTTCCTTTGGACTATTTATGAAGGAATACAACAAAAATGTATCATGGTTTCTACAAAATAAGCATCACAACTATTTTTAACATTGATAAATAAAATGTATAATAATAGTTTTTAATTGTAATAACATTTCACAATACTACACAGTTTTAACTGTATTTTTGATCACATAAATGCAGCCTTGGTGAGCATAAGAAACTGAATTAACAGACTAACCCCAATCCTTTGAATGGTACTGAATAAAAGAAAAAAAAGTTATTTAATAAGACTACTTTTTAACAGAGTTTTCATTTACAAATGAATGTTATCAACAGTTACGTACATTTTCACATCGCAAGTAGATTTCATTCATGCCTTCTGGAGCAGGAATGAGGAGTCTGATACAGAATTTCTGGCCTGCTACATTGACATCAGGGGCAACCTCACAACCTAAAGAGAAGCAGATGTGTTTCAGATAACATGGCCTCATTACACTGATGTGTGCGTCTACTTTGGTTTCAGCCTTGACTGAGGTGTGAAAACATATTCACATGTTGTACAAGCACAGTGTGGGAAGCTGCATGCAAAAATGACTCATTTACAGTAAAGCATGCATAATGCCCTGACCTTAATTTATTAAAGGACCCAAGCTAAATCTTGTTTATTTTCATAAGACTTCAGAAGGCCAGGGGATTTATCTACTGTATCAGCTGGATTTTATTATTCTAATTTAACTTAATTTGTGTTCCCTTTTTATATTGCTGAACATTCAGTTCACTCAATAATTTTTAAGTTTTAATATTGTGTGTAGGTAAAATGAAAGTAAAAAAAAAAAAAAAAATGACCTTTCAGGTTCAGTTGTTGAATGGGCTCTCCATAGCGGTCCTCTTTACTTTTATAATAGGAGATCGATGTGTCCTGAAATTTGCACCAGTATTGTTTGTAACCCTTGAGAGTAAGTCTCTTAGGCCTGCAGGGAGGAAAATTATCAAGTATCAAATGCACTGTTTTTTTCCCCGAATTTGTTAATAAAACACAAAAAAGTTTTGTTTTAAAAAATTAACTTTTGATCCAATGTGTCACTTGTTTGTGAAAGTAGGATTCAAATGGATTTAGCCGAAGAAAAGTACCTTACCGAAATATTTTCAAATAGTCATTCAGCTCTGGGGCAGTCATGTTATCCTGTGAAAGTAAATTAGATTTTTATTGATAGTACTTCTGATAGCAGATTTAGTACCTCTGAATTTGTCTCTGCATCCATGCATTTCAATCTCCATGTCTCATTTTCTGCTATTCTATTAGGAAAGAGGATTTATTGTAAGTGTCTCTCACCAGCATGTCTGTGCTGTTGCTATCTCCCACCATCTTGACCTCCAGGGATTTCAGGGCAGACTCCAAGTCATCCATCCCTTGACAGGAAGAGACCATGTCCTGAGACAAGGACAGTTTTCCTATGTGGTACTGAATAAGAGAGTGAGAAAAAGAGGAAGATGTATGAATGCTGCTGCTTTTTGTATTTATTCCTTTTATTTTAACATAAGTTTAACTAATCTGTTTTATAGTTGTGATGGCAGTACTATTTGTTTGGTTTTCCCTGTTGTACCTGCAGGGCTCCAAAAAGCATCATTTCCTCTTCTGTGCAGTCTATGTCCTCCAAGAGAATAGCCCAGCGAGCTTGTTCATACAACTGCGTCAAACGCACCGCATCATACTACAACAACAAGAGAATCGATTTGAATTTCCTGATTCTTGGAAAAAAATTTATACACCAGTCTTAACCAAACACCGCTACCTTGGGATCCATATCATGGAAACTGTAGTATTTGAAACGGAGCCCTAGTTTGTCATTCTCCTGTATTCCCTGCTGCATTAGTGAACGAGATGAATCCAGCCACCTCCAGGAAAAAGAGGAACATTTCTATTAAGGATGACATGTTAAATTTTTTTTTTTTAAGTCTTGTTGTTTCTCTGTTGTACCTGGTGTGAATATGTGTTTTGTCCACCACACTGGCTGGCCGGTAGAGTTTAGCGATGGCTTCAGGAGCAGGTGAGGGCAAGCTGACAGACAGCATTTTATACACAGCCTCAGTCTTTGGAGAGTCAGCAAAATGAGCCGGCATGCCATTGTACAGAGCTTGAACAGAGCCTACATCCAGATAAACAATTGTTTCCAACTTTGATAATGATAAATGTGTATTAAACAATAGTGCCTTAAATAGTGTATTAAAGAAGTCATATGATGCGATATACAATTTTCCTTTCTCTTTGGAGTGTTACAAGCTCTTGGTGCATAAAGAAGATCTGTAAAGTTGCAAAGACTAAAGTCTCAAAACCAAAGAGATATTCTTTATCAAAGTTAAGACTCTACCACGCCCCCCTGAAACACCTCATTCAAACACACCCCCATGTCTATGTGGAAATATTTGTGTAATGCCGCTGAAATGTTCACTCAAAGAAAGAAGGCATTGTTTCAGTAACCACAGTAGTGTTGAAGCAGCAATGTCAAGGAGATGCTCTGTGTTTCTAAGCAAAAGCACTTTATTTGGCCTTCAGAAAGTAGATGCATTTAGGATTCTTTAAGACACATTTTATGGACAACCGTTTCATGGACCTAGGAGAGGAGCTTCTGAATAAGCTACTTTAAGTATGTTTTGTTATTAGTTTAAGTATTTGCTATTGACTGTTCAAATGAGGAGTTTTGAGCTATGTATATATGTGTGTGTGTGCGCAGTGGAGTCAGCTGTCTTAACAGTCAGTACAAGCAGACACATTACTGTGTCTGTCACGTGACTCTGTTCCCCTTTCGGGCTTGAACTGATGCTGAAACCAAAGATCATTATTAACTGTCTTTACATTTATTTTGAAAGATGAAGCTCGCGATTATGGTAAGGGGGGTTGCATTTCTGGCGAGTACTTTCGGTGTCTGGCCAATCACAATGCACTGGGTCAGTTGGCCAATCAGAGCAGACTGCGCTTGTCAGAAGGAGGGACTTTGTAGAAAACAATGTGTTTGAGAGAGGCTGGGCACAGAGGACCTACAATAACGTACAGTATTTGAAAAATAATGTGTTTTTTGAAAATTAAAGCATGTCAACATATTCTGTTACACCAAATAATTATCTTTAAAAAAGCATCATATGACCCATTTAAAATCTTCTTTAATGTGTTATTTTGTGCACCTGCGGTTAGGGGAACATCAGTAAGATCATAGAGCTCTTCTGAGGAATCTTTGTCTTTCTTTTTCTTTTTCTCCTCAACAGGACGGAGCAAGGAGAGCTCCTCTGGGTGACGCAAATCTGGAAGCAAGATAGATTTGTTTGTTTTTTTTAATGATAAGCTGAAACTTAGTAACAGATTGCTTATAGAGGGGGTGTTGGATCCAAGTATGATCCTTCACTTACTGAGAACCCTGCAGATGCCCATGACTGTGCGAAATACAGGACTGGAGAAACAGGCTCGCATTTTCAGCGTAGCCCCATTCGGCAAGCCCAGTCGCAGAGGCTTGTGCTGTGGGGTGAAGATCAGGCGAGCGTCTGCGTGGACCCCACATTTGTCCAGTGTCCAGCCGGTCCGCAGCAGCCACTGCTGCTTCTGCTCCCACCACAGCGCATGATCGGACCAGTCCCTCTTCAGATCTAGAAATAAGACACAAGAGCATCTCACATGGTGAATAAAGATTTAGGAACTGTACTCAATTCTAAACACAGTTTTTATTAATATGGGATAATTTGATGGGGTAGGTAAAGCATTTGAAAGAAGTCACTCATGCTTACCAAAGTTGCATTTATTAGATCAAAAATAGGGGGGGTATATATATATATATATATATATATATATATATATATTTTTTTTTTTTTTTTTTATTACATTTTTAATGTAATAAAAAATAGTCTTCAATAGTCAATAGTCTTCAGTGTCACATGATCCTTCAAAAATCATTCTGAAATGCTGATTTGATGTTTAAAAAACATTTATTATTATTGTTAATGTTGACAGTTAATCATTTTGTTGAAATATGATGTTCATGATTCTTCAATGAATATAAAGTTCCACAGAACAGCATTTATAAGAATTTGAAATCTATACTAAGAATTAAAGTCACTTTACTGTCACTTTCAACCAATTTAATGCTTCCTCGCTAAATAAAAATATTAATGTATTTAAAAATAAATAATACTGATCATAAACGTTTTAATGGGGGGTACATGTAAATGTAATGTGTAGTATTTTGATGTTATAGTATGAGCACATAAAAGCAAATATAATAGACTATATAATATAGGCCTAATAGTAGGGATGGGACGGTTCGCTGAAAAAAAACCCGAACTGTTCGGTGCACCCCACACGGTTCAGCACGCGCTGGGACCGCGGTTAAATCTGACAAAGCAACTGTTATATGGTTTGCTATAAATAGCACGTAAAAAAATATATGTTCAGCATATATGTTTCTGTTGATGGATATGCATTCTGCGATGAGAGAAAAAAAAACATTGGACAAACCATTCACTTTTGTTCAACGCGAATTCCGTAGGCTGTATTATGAGCAGTCATTTATTCATTTATAGCGCGCTCACAAGTGAGACCTGAACAGCACACGCTGATATGTGTTTAAACTAAACTTATTTAAGCTTTTCCAGTTTAAATATTTAAGATCCAAGGACGCGAGCTCGCGCGCGCAATGAGAAGAATTGTGCGTGTGCTCATCCGAAGCGCGCAAACCCGCGCCTCAGAACGCGCGCAAATATTAAGCTCACTCTAAAGTATTGTTTAAATGGACAAATTCAGACAAAAAATATGTCAAAATGCCTGTCTTAGTAAGTATCCTACAGCAGACAGGCTGAACGTAAGCCTATGGATCAGTGCATTCTCTTAAAGTGACAAGTCTTTATATTAATCGAACAGCAACAACAAAGAAGTCACTCACTGCTCTTGATTAAAAAGCTTTTGTAACTTTAATAAAGAATAATATTTAATTTATACAGTCAAATATGCAGTGCTTTTTTACATTTGATTACTTTATTCAATTTCATACCAAAAAACTAATGCTTGAGGTACCTAAAAAAATAAAAATAAAAATAAAACAAACTGAAAATCACTGTTTATTTTTTGTCTCTTTACTCTATTGTATTTATTTGTGCTGTTGCTTGTAGTTGGATAGAAAATTCTAATAATTTTTTTTTTTTAGTAGAAAGTATAGTTTTTCCCTAAACATAGCACATATCGACTGTACCGGGACTGTGACTCTAAAACCGTGAAACAAACCGAACCGTGAAAAAATTGAACCATGCCACCCCTATATAATAGCCTATATTTGAAGCATCTAGAGCATAACTCACTGGTCTGCTCAACTAATTTGAGAATAACTCCGCCAATGTGTAGCTCAGAGTTCACACTGATCTGAAGGGGTGGTGCATCAGGGCCAAGATCCTCCACTGTGACGTTAAGGTCCCACGCTGCCATACTGCTGCCAAGAGATACCAAAAATATGGAAACAGTGAAGTTTGATCAGACATAAGCTGTTCTGTACACCAGTAGTTTTGAGCATGGACCAAACTTTAAAACGCATGATGAGTAGCTGTATATCACATGCTTAGCATGATCACACTCATGGTAATGGTGGTGACACATCACCAGATCATGCTAAATCTACCCTGTGAGTGTGATCATGCCGTTTGCTCCTAGTTAAGTTTACCGAGACTGATACTTCCCATTTATACACGAATCACATGGAACCACATTTCCTCTTTTGGTCAAGTGTCTAATCCACCAATGCATGTAATAGGGTGTGTTGGTCTATATATTGGTGCTGTGGGTGTGTGTGATTGTGAAAATAGTTAACTGAAACTGAAAACTGAAATAGACCCAAACGCAATAAACATAAAACATATTATTTAACTACTCTGCTTCATGTCATTTAAACTCCACAATAAAATAAATTAATGTAGACACAAGACTGCAAAATAGGGCAATGTGTAGTAAAACCACTCTAGATAATATACAGTTTATATAAGTAAAAGTCTTTAGATATAATTTAACCACCTAAATATTGTATTATATTGTACATTTTTATTCTAAATCATTTGTTAGTGATCTTAAAGTGACTACAGAACTATTTCACTGTCTTTGTTATCACTCCCTGTTAATAGCTCAAAATTGTGTTTAAAATAATTATAATTTTGTTACCTTGTCTGTTTGGCCTTGGGTTTGTCGATGATAGTGTCTCTCTCTCTCTATCATGCAGTCAATTAAATGCTGGTTGGTCTCTTTATGAGATACTCAGACAAACACACACTCATATAGACAAGACCCCTCTGCTGTGTAAAATCAGTTGTGGCTTTTCAGGGTATGTCAGAGCTGACAGAAAAGGGTGTTCCTCTTTTCTTGGCTTCCGTGTAACGGAACTGTGTATGACTGTGTTGTTTTCACACTAAATGTACTCTTACACAATACAGCAAAGGCTCATGTTATAAAGGCATGGAAGTACAGCCTAGACCGCTGAGTGTGTTGTTTTCACAGTGTAAGATGGTGCTGTAATCAAATTATTCATTCTTATCAGTAGAAACAATATATAAAATAGGCTTATGTAGAGTCTTTATTTAGCCAGCATTGAGAGAGAGAGAGAGAGAGAGAGAGAGAGAAAAGAAAATTACCAGGGTATTAGCAGAGCTCACAATTATTATTTACATTTTGTATTTTTTTTTTACAATTATTATGTATATTTTTTATTATTTTTTTTACAACTATTATGTACATTTTGTAACAATTTTTTGGCTTTTATTTGTTTTAGAAATGAATAAATAAATGGATAAACATACACTGCCAGACCAAGTTTGAAAATAGTCTCTTATTTTCACCAAGCATGCATTTATGAAAAATACAGTAAAAAACAGTAATATCGAGAAATATTATTACAATATATTATATTTTAAAATGAAATATATTCCTGTGATGGAATAGCTGATTTTTAAGCAGCCATAACTCCAATTGTAAGTGTCACATGATATCAGAATCAGAAAGAGCTTTTTTTACTTTGACTTTGAGGAGCTTCTAGTGCAGAAGAAAGAATGGATGTAGTGCAAACGTGCAAAAAACATGATAGTGCAGACATACAAAGGAATAACACAGTAGCAATGGAATGATATTGCTACTATTACCAATACAAATGGTTTAGAAACTTAAAATTAGTTACAGCGTCTAAATTCATATCAAGTGTAATCCAAAATCAGGACGTTGACAAAACCAAGTACTAGTCAAACCAAAATTAGGTTATTAGTAAGAGGACAGCTTGACTGAAAGGTTGCGCTTACATCATCGTGCCTCTAGATGTCAGTAAAGGATGAATGATGTTTATCCGGGACAGTCCAAATTACGAAAAGCGCTGGCGAATAATATTCACGTACCCCTACGTATTGGTATAGTCCCGTTTGCTTTCATTGTCAGACAGTTGAGTTTCAATTTCACTATTGTTATCTTAACTTAACTGTAAACTGCTTGTTACGACAGATTGCAAATCGAACAAGGATAAAATTAAGGCACAGACGGGAGACATTGGGGCTTTAAACTTTAGATCTGCCAGCTGTCAAGACAGAGACCATGGCGCTTCAGATGTCAAAACTTGCAGCTCGTGTTTGGCTCTCCAAAAGCGCTGGGTTCACGTCCAGCGCTGGGAACAGATGTCCGACTCATCTCGATCTGATTAGCAGACTTGCACTTCGCTCCTTTCATGCGCTCAAAGCGCGGCCCTCCCCGGGGCTCTTATGTAAAGCAGACAGGTGGGAGAAGGTTTCCACGGCCTCAAAGTCGCTTCACAGGCGGAGTGGAGGGGCTGCTAAAGCTCGCCGCGTCACCGGGGTTGTGGTGGGCGCCGTGGGGGTCTCTGCTGCGGTGCTGGCCTCTCTGAGCACGAGCACGCTGCACGCCATGAGCGCGCGGCCCGAGCTGAACCTGGATTCAGAGAGCAGCGACTGGACAGAGGCGAAGAGTGAGTCCTTCCCCCTCCAGAGAGCAGAGCCACTGTCCAGCACACACTCCACTGACAGAGAACCAGAAACAAATATCATCTCATTACAATTATTAAGATATATCACGACGTCAGGGTGATCTGGCTCTTGCGTCACATTCAAGTCAAGTCACTTTTATTTATATAGCCCTTTAAACAAAATACATTGCGTCAAAGCAACTGAACAACATTCACTAGGAAAACAGTGTGCCAATAATGCAAAATGATAGTTAAAGGCAGTTCATCATTGAATTCAGGGATGTCATCTCTGTTCAGTTAAATAGTGTCT
This sequence comes from Carassius carassius, assembly GCF_963082965.1. NCBI lineage: Eukaryota > Metazoa > Chordata > Actinopteri > Cypriniformes > Cyprinidae > Carassius > Carassius carassius. Next base: position 14,218,441 of record NC_081783.1, on the reverse strand, counting down.
TTGCATTTATTTGCAAACAAGTCAACGATATCGCTGTAGATGAAGTGTCCCCAACTAAGCAAGCCAGAGGCGACAGCGGCAAGGAACCGAAACTCCATCGGTGACAGAATGGAGAAAAAAACCTTGGGAGAAACCAGGCTCAGTTGTGGGGCCAGTTCTCCTCTGAACAGACGAAACCAGTAGTTCAATTCCAGGCAAAAGTCAGCTAAGTCAGATTGTGCAGAAGAATCATCTTCCTGTGGTCTTGTCCTGGTGCTCCTCTGAGACAAGGCTGAAGGAATTTAATTCGCAAAGGACTGCACATTATAGCCTACCTTTTATACGACTATCTATCTATCTGTCTGTTTGTACACAGAAGTTAACTGTAAAAAAAAAATGGTAGCAACATTTGAGGTTTTACAGAATTAAATTTACATTTAAACCGTATTTCATTTAATAATATAATATTAATATACCAACCTACTCAGAATACTGAAATCTGTTTTGTAACTTTTCCACAAGCTGAGAAAGATAATAATATATAAAGAGTTTATTTGCAAAAACAGTCAACTACGTTTTTATTTTCTGAAATCATGTTTTTTTTTATTATATCATGTTTTTATTGTTGTTGTAGTTATTTTTACTTAATCAAAACAACCCAACTGCAGAAATGCACAATGAAAAACCATGATAATTTTTTTTTAATTCTTAAAAATGGAGTTCAACTCAAATCAACTCATATATAGAATATGATACTAAACACCATCATAGTGACACACGTGAAACTGAAATAAGGCAAACAGATGAATTTAACAACATTATTTGTAAGATAAATGCCTAATTTGCACAACTGATAAAAAATAAAACCGTTATTTCAATATAAAAACATCAAACATGAAATGTAACACGGAATTCAGGGAATGCCAATTTACTTTTTTTTTTTTTTACTTCCAAAAAACAGTTTTACTGTAAAATTACTTGAACTGTCCATTAAAGATTTTTTTTTTTAAAACTGTATATAGTGAGGGAAAAAACAGATTTATAAGTTTTTACTAAAGCAATTTTACAGTCTTTTACCATTAAAATCATGACCATTTTTACAGTGATCTATCTACTGGAACTATTTGAACATCAAGACTCGTCTCAAGCCAACATCAACATTTTCTGATCAGAATCACCGTATTTATCAATATCAATAAACTGAGCCCTGAAAATTCTAAATGAAAATCAAATAGTGTTTTATTGTATTTATTTTGTATGACTTGATTTGCTTATTTGTCTTGTTTGGTAGAAAAGCTTTGCTCCATGGACAAGGAGAAGAGGAGGGAAATGTACAGGGTTGACTTCATTCCTCTGGAGAAGATTCCTGTCTGGAGTTCTTCAGGTGAACAAAACACACTAAAACACTCATCGTGTATAATAATAATACAAAAAGAGAATCTTTTTGTTTTAATCCTGAACCAGTTTAACTTGTTTGGAGTCCAGAAATTCTTAGAATGATGAAGATATATGAATAGATATGAACTTATATGGGGGTTGTTTTGTGTAAATTCTGTGTGCTGCTTTTTAGGCGACTCCTCTTGTAAACCTCGGTACAAAGTCAATGAAGAGCTGAATAAGAAAATATCCCTCTTCAGTGGTGACATCACAAAACTGGAGATCGACGCAGTCGCCAACGCAGGTGAGAAACGAAGAAGAGGCAAATACAGAGTCTACATTACCTGGTCTGCCAAACTATTTTATTGTTTCCAAGTACACTTGTGCCTGGCCGTATATCATAAACTTAAAACACAGATTCAGCAGTTCATGTTTTAAGAGTCTTGGTCATTTTCTTTTTCTTTTTTTTTGTAATGAATTGTTTTTCCATAATTGCAAGAGTCAGTTTTGTTGAAAATATCAGTGCGCAGGTAGATTTGGCATCGTTGAGCTTTAGTGAATCTTTTATCTTCTTGGTTTGCAGCACTAAATGTCTATTTGAGTTCAGAAAGCACTTCAATAGAGCAAAGAAAAACCCCTTCTCAGCCATATTGCTATTTTCCCAGTACTAATAAAAGTTGCCTTTTAGAAAGCAGAAATCATCCGCAGTCCTCATGGGTAGATGTCATGTCACTAGGTGGAGATAGAGCTTATTTTCTGTGTGGTATCCAGTCAGTCCCTTTGTAGACACCCGTGAAGGTTTCCTAACATTCATCTGCATTTGCGAGTTTGTTTTTGGCAGTTGCAGAACAAAGTGACTTTCAGTGACTTTCAAGCTTTTTCACATTTGCATCCTTTAAATAGCTAAATAGACAAGTCTACGCTCAGATGACAGACTAAAAACTCTCTCAGCTGCACCTTAGTAAAGATAGACCTGCAAGCTTTAGTCAGAATAGCTATATTTAATTTTGCCAAAGGAAACCGAGCGACAGATTTACAGCATATTCAGTGGGATGTGCTATTGTGTACATTCAGTGTCAGATGCTCAATACTGAAGTACATCATTCCAAATGATTGATTGTAAACATTAGCTGTGAACTAAGACTTTAGGTCTGTACATCTATCCCTCACAGTCTTGTTTCAGTCGTGTTAAAATAAATATGTCATCTACCTGAACTGAGGTCCATGTTTGGTCAGGAAATTAATCAATTTGATAATTAATATGCTGCTATTAAAGTCAGCGTTTCAAGATATTTAGCATATTGACATTAGCATATTCATACAGCGTTAGTAGAGTGCTCAGGTTTATTATTTCTCAATCATCATCAGTTCTAAGCTGCCATAAAGCAAAGCAATGACTGGTCAGAATCGTATTACCACAAGACTTTCTGCCTACTGCTATTTAAGCTAATGGAGCTCATTGAAACAGGTGTGCAGAGAGATTGTTTTCAGACTTGTTTGGAACATGAGCAAAAAGAGAAGAAGTGGGCGAGGAGAAAAAGAAGCTGAAAAGGCAAAGGACTAAGAGTGGGCATGGAGAGCAAGTCTTGTCTGACAGGGCATTGATTCATCTCTCCCAGTTGATGCATTGATTGGCTGGCCGTAGGTCTCGGTGTAAAAGCATGAGGATTAACAGACTGTCCAGTGTCCAGTGGTCATTAATTTAGAGGTTGGAATGAACTTCCCAGTACTGCTAAATGTGCATCTCACTCACCAAAGTACCCAAGTGAACACAAGCATGCACTGTAAGAGGATTGTACCTGTATGTTTTTGTAGATTTTGCAGGTGTTAGTTAATTTCATTCACATTTTGATGAAAGATTATAAAGGCAAACCTTTTTTGTTTCTTGAATAACATGCATGTGCTGTTCACAAGAAGGATGTTGTGTGTTAAAGGAGTAGTGAGTTAACTTTTAGTTAGGATTTTAAATTTATTTAAGATTTATGTATTTGAGTTGCATGTAAAATTTTATTACACAGTTTAAACATAAACCAATTAATTTAATGTGTTGAATATTTGTCAGTCATAAATGAAAGATTCCAGAAATCAAAAAATTATGGCATAGCTTATTATTAAATATTTTCATTTGAATAATCATATTTTTAAATGCATTGCATTTGATTCATATGCTTAGAATCAGCATCTATTACATTTATTCAGTTAAAAAGTATGAACATGCTTAAAATATTATTAACTTTAAATGAGATGAACAGTCTGTTTTAGTAATATTACAGAAATCTTTCATTTATGTATGAATGACAAATATGCATGACATTAAGTTTATTAGTTTATGGTACAACTCCGTAATCCAGACAGATGGAAATTGTATATGCAATTCAAATGTCAAATTTAAGCCTAAACTTTCTTTTGAGTGCAGCACATTAATGTGAATACAATTATCCATGTACTGTTCAAAGAAACGCCCCCTTATCTGTATTATTATAGTGTTTATAATTCAGTGATCATGCATCTGATCAGTCACCTTACAAATGTTACAGTCCAGCATTTATTTCTATTGCATTTATCTTTACCTTTTCATTTGTGGAAGCTGCAGGGAGAGCAGGATTTTTGGCAAAGGGTCCACATTGGATTTTAAATGTAGAGAGTGGGAGGGTATAATAAAATTACCTTGGAGATGCAATGTTCTTCACGATTGGTTCTTGTATTCTAAAAGCTAAGAGAAGTCTATGTACTCATTCTAATAAATGGCACCCTTTCCTGAAGTATGTCTGACTAATGGGGCCACTCAGTTCATTTTTTGAACTACCTTCAGGATTGCTGACAGTTTTCACCAGGCACTATACAAGGTTTCTTTTACTTCCTGCCTGGAGAGTTTATGATTCAAATGTACACAAAAGA